>NC_092230.1:76046-361046 GCF_036320965.1 Panulirus ornatus | reverse complement strand
TTTTTTTCTTTTTGCCTAGTTTTGGTAGTTTAGCCTCCCAGTGGGGTGGTTGCGGTCCCTGGCTTTCTTACCCTATATTTACTAGGATGGATGCAGTTCCTAGCTTTGTTAGCTTAGTATCCCAATGAGTTTAATGCAGTCACCGGCTTTGTTAGCATAGTCTCTCAGAGGGATGAATACAGTCCCCGGCTTTTTAGCCAAGTCGGCAAGGGACTGGATGTAGTCCTTAGCTTCGTAAGCCCAGTTCCAAACGGGAAGGCTGTTGTCCCTGGCCTTGTTAGTCTAGTATCCCAATAGAATGGTTGGAGCCAGTTTTCCAGTGGGATAAATGAGTCCATGGCTTCGTTAGCCTACCATTTACTGAATATTTACGGAAAAGATTACCATGGGAACGTGTAATTGGAATAGTTTTTTATTATTGTTATAACATCTAAATCTTTTAACGATGGAGGCTCCAGTCACGGACAGAAGTCCACTTTAAGGCCGGGCTTTAATTGAAATGCAGAAAGTTTTATTGAAAGAAAAAAGAAAAGACAAGGAAAATATTTACGAATTTTGAGGTAAATAAAAAAACCTGCCTTTCAAAAAGTGCCTGGTCATACTTACTCGTAAAGACGAGTTCTAAAGCTTAGAGTTTTAGGGATTGGTTCAGTTTGTTTTGAGATCTTTACCGAATTTGAGATATTAAATCATTGACCTTAAAGGTGGTATCATACAGTGCAGAATAGGAACTTAACGAGGGTGATACAGCTTTTTATATAAGGTTATTGACATATGCAGGCAGCTAGCAAGCCATCCTAGGGGCGTTCTTCCTTTATATGGCCTCACGTTGTGTAATTCTGATCCTGTTTGCGACGTCAAAGTCACGCCATCCCAGGTCTAGGTTATAAAGGCTTACATCGAGCGGGTCGACCCAGTTCCGTCACAGTCGCCATCCTGATCGGTCGCCTAACTCCAGTACAGATCTACAGACGATCGCTATAGAGCCTGTGTGAGTGGCATTTCCCAGGCACTACTACGGATGATGTCTGAAGATGCGTGTGATATGGTGGTCGGCAGCCCAGACAGTGGGGTGGAAGAGGCGATAGCTAGTTCTTTTGGATGCCTTTTGCTAGACAACGAATCGAAGGACTTCAAAAAAGATGAAACAGATGAAACGAGGGAACTCAGTGGTGACGGAAGTAATCCCGTCGTTGCGAATGTATGCGTCAAGAAAATAGATCGAGGGCTTTCCGTCAGCTCTGAAGAAACTGCGCCTTCGGGACCTGAGGAACGCGGAACACTTAACATAGCATTCGCTCGAACCGACCGTGTTGCTATCATCAAGGAGCTCCTGGAGACATATTTCAGCGATAACTATCTTACCCGAGATATCTTCTTGTTGAAGCATTTCCGAAAGAGCAAAGAAGGATGGATTTCCCTCAAGTTCATGGCTTCATATAAGAGAATCAAGAGAACGGCCAAAAGCCTGAATGAAGTGGAGGAAGCTATTCGACAATCATCCCTTTTGGAAATCAACGTGGAGGGCAACAAAGTCCGTCGCCTGGCTCCTCTCCCGGCATGCATCGAGGAGTACATACCTTCGCGCACCGTCCTCGTCGGAGAACTACCACAAGGCCTGAAACAACTGATGAATTTATCGCAGTACTTTGGTAGATTTGGCATCGTTTCCTCGATGCACCTACTGCGTCCTGGGGCCAACCTGCCGAATTTATTGCGTGATGTATCCCTCACCATCCCCAAGATCCGCGAGCAGTGGTGTGCTGTGGTTGAGTTCGATGAAATAACCACGGCGTCCCATGTGACTGAGATCATCAATAGCGGGTCCGACAAAACAGGTCCTGGTTGGGCATTGGAGCTCGTTATGCCCTGGCGAAGTGGTAAGATCTGTGAGCATCCAGAGCCAGGGAGAAGCCTGTGTAGATCCTGTCCTTCGTCGGGTTACTCCTCCCCCTCTGTCACCCCCGAACAGTCGCCAATTGTTGACAGCCGAAGTCGCAGCTTCCGAGGCCTCACTAAAAGAGAACGCATTGTTCTAAATCGCCCTCGTCACAACTGTTGCCACTCTTGTGCGTGCCAACACCAGTATCAGCGGTATAATCACCACTTTAGCTCTACCTTTCGCAAACATTACTTTCGTGAGGCGCAGAAGATGAATGATGGTGGATCCTATTCACCTCGACGCCACATCACTCAGCTGACAGCTGCGACATGCGACAATTGGCGAGCACCTTCCCCACCACAGTAGAAGCAGTTCTTTCGACTTTCGCATATATGCACTGAGAGCGTATATGGTCCTAGAATTATCTTGAACATCTGAGGAAGGCGTTCAAGACCATTCGACTGGTGGTTTTAACCTGACATTTGTGGCCTTCATAGCCCTGGAAGTCGTGAGGCCTCAAGGCCAATTAATCAAACAGCCATCCAAGTCACACTATTGAAACTAAATAACCAGGTTACACTACTGCAACTGAAACTAACCAACCAGGTCACACTACTGCAATTGAAACTAACCAACTAGGTCACACTACTGCAAATGAAACTACCCAACCAGGTCACACTATTGCAATTGAAACTCACCAACCAGGTCACGCTACTACAATTGAAACTAACCAACCAGGTCACAATTGAAAGTGAACAGTGAATCTTCTATCTGTACTTCAGATCCCATAAATCTTTTGTTTGTATTTAAGCCAGGGAGGATTCTGATGATTGCTTAAGATAATCAGTTTTGGGTGTTTAACCTCCTGGTACAGGAAGCCACCGTATAAACGCAACACTACGATGCGCAACCCTCGGGTGACCAGAACGCAACAATAGCTATAAGTTCCTACAGGACTTTTTTTTTTTTCCATTTTTTTTTACTGGTATTCGTGGCAGACAAAGATAAATTTTTGTTTTCTTACCAGGCGGATATAGGAAGCAGCAGTATATCCTGCCCTATTGCTCTTCATCATGTTGATGTATGTAAATGGATTTGAATGTACCAAATATGATATAACGCACAGTGTATCTGATGATTCGCAGCATTTGTGGACTTGATCAACCTGAAAAACATCCGTCCTGATTTGTAAAAATCATATATATATATATATATATATATATATATATATATATATATATATATATATATATATATATATATATATATATATATATATATATATATTTATATGATTGATATATCATTATTATTATTATTATTATTATTATTATTATTATTATTATTATTATTATTAGCATCATTATAGGACTCCTTTAGATGGGGCCCTGGTGATACCCCAGGGCCCCTTTTCCAGGGGTTCCTGCAGTTCCAAGAGTGCACTGTACTTAGTATCAGGGACAGGATGGACTCCTTTGAAGGGAAAAGCTCTTGGACGAGACTGTATCGAGTGACGCTGATACAGGTTCGTCAAAGATGACCTTCACTATCGGTGTAAACTTAAGCTGGCGGAGTCTGGTAAACCCTATGAATGATATATGAATTTATAGGAATAGTATGAACACAAGATACAGAAATATATGTGAATAGAATATATGATAATATTCATCTAAAATGTACAGTAATATCATACAAGAAGAGCATGTTTTATAACTCGTGTTCTTATCAAAACAGTAAACAGTGTATATTTGATATTGTTAAGTCTGCATTATCAAGTTAGAAATAATACCCTACACTAAGAAAATATAGTGTCTTTTATATATCCCTGGTATACGTAGTATCGTAATAATTCTTATAATGATAAATGTATCAAAACGAAATATCATTGCAGAAATAATACGTACGTATGTTTACAAATGTATGCAAAATATATGCAAATACAGTAAAACTGTGATAATAAGGTATCATAGAACAAATTTCGACGACAGAATCATTGTAACAATGTATCTTTAATAAATGCAATTACAATAGATAAAACTGACAATGATATATCTACAATAAACGTAAATACAGAAAACTAATCGTCTTTAACCTTTGTCATCGCTGTTCTCACCGTCTTCCCGGTGACCCGTTGATAATGAAGGAATTGGAATGGAACAGCAGATTTTGTTATCTTATAGCGTGGAATACTAAAATGTGAATAATAAATTAGTTATTAGCATAGTTTCCGTATGACGTTACTCACTTGAAGATGGCTATTTTGGAGGTTAGGTAGATATTACTGGATTATCACGTCGTACATACATGATTAAATACAATGATGAGGAACTGCTACAAATACAAATATCAGAAGGATAAAGTATCTTTTGATTACCATCAGCGATATCATACTAAGGCGAAAATAAGTCTTAAATCATTTTAGAAAAGACATTTTCGTTACAGATAATCATTAGGCATGACATTGCACCGTATTCGCGTCTATACCTCTGTGTATGTTTAGTTCATTTTGTAAAATGTGATTACATAATCATTTGAATATGTTTGCGCTAACTTAAATCAGATCGAACTTTATTCAGAGATAAAAACTCGTATCGCACTAAGCAAGGAAATACGGTCATTATGCCAAATGCATCAGTACCTAAGAAATACAGTAGTGTTTGTCGACACTTCTCTTTTTAGAACCAGTAATCAGGTATTCTTTATTATGTTGTGAGAGTGAAGTTATCAGTGCAGATCTAAAGGAAAGAAAATGTTTTAGCATCAATGTACATAAAGAATATTTACTCTGTAGGTTTTCAGTGGAAAGGGAGCTGTGGTTTCGGTGCGTTATACATGACAGCTAGAGACTGAGTGTGAACAAATGTGGCCTTTGTTGCCTTTTCCTAGCGCTACCTCGCGCGCATGCGGGGGAGGGGGTGGCCATTTCATGTGTGGCAGGGTGGCGACGAGAATGAATGAAGGCAATAAGTATGAATTATGTACATGTGTATATATGTATATGTCTTTGTATGTATATATATGTATACGTTGAAATATTTTTTTTTTTTTTTTTTTGCTTTGTCGCTGTCTCCCGCGTTTGCGAGGTAGCGCAAGGAAACAGACGAAAGAAATGGCCCAACCCACCCCCATACACATGTACATGTATATACATACGTCCACACACGCAAATATACATACCTACACAGCTTTCCATGGTTTACCCCAGACGCTTCACATGTCCTGATTCAATCCACTGACAGCACGTCAACCCCGGTACACCACATCGATCCAATTCACTCTATTCCTTGCCCTCCTTTCACCCTCCTGCATGTTCAGGCCCCGATCACACAAAATCTTTTTCACTCCATCTTTCCACCTCCAATTTAGTCTCCCACCTCTCCTCGTTCCCTCCACTTCCGACACATATATCCTCTTGGTCAATCTTACCTCACTCATTCTCTCCATGTGCCCAAACCATTTCAAAACACCCTCTTCTGCTCTCTCAACCACGCTCTTTTTATTTCCACACATCTCTCTTACCCTTACGTTACTTACTCGATCGAACCACCTCACACCACACATTGTCCTCAGACATCTCATTTCCAGCACATCCATCCTCCTGCGCACAACTCTATCCATAGCCAACGCCTCGCAACCATACAACATTGTTGGAACCACTATTCCTTCAAACATACCCATTTTTGCTTTCCGAGATAATGTTCTCGACTTCCACACCTTCAAGGCTCCCAGGATTTTCGCCCCCTCCCCCACCCTATGATCCACTTCCGCTTCCATGGTTCCATCCGCTGCCAGATCCACTCCCAGATATCTAAAACACTTTACTTCCTCCAGTTTTTCTCCATTCAAACTTACCTCCCAGTTGACTTGACCCTCAACCCTACTGTACCTAATAACCTTGCTCTTATTCACATTTACTCTTAACTTTCTTCTTTCACACACTTTACCAAACTCAGTCACCAGCTTCTGCAGTTTCTCACATGAATCAGCCACCAGCGCTGTATCATCAGCGAACAACAACTGACTCACTTCCCAAGCTCTCTCATCCCCAACAGACTTCATACTTGCCCCTCTTTCCAAAACTCTTGCATTCACCTCCCTAACAACCCCATCCATAAACAAATTAAACAACCATGGAGACATCACACACCCCTGCCGCAAACCTACATTCACTGAGAACCAATCACTTTCCTCTCTTCCTACACGTACACATGCCTTACATCCTCGATAAAAACTTTTCACTGCTTCTAACAACTTGCCTCCCGCACCATATATTCTTAATACCTTCCACAGAGCATCTCTATCAATTCTATCATATGCCTTCTCCAGATCCATAAATGCTACATACAGATCCATTTGCCTTTTCTAAGTATTTCTCACATACATTCTTCAAAGCAAACAACTGATCCACACATCCTCTACCACTTCTGAAACCACACTGCTCTTCCCCAATCCGATGCTCTGTACATGCCTTCACCCTCTCAGTCAATACCCTCCCATATAATTTACCAGGAATACTCAACAAACTTATACCTCTGTAATTTGAGCACTCACTCTTATCCCCTTTGCCTTTGTACAATGGCACTATGCACGCATTCCGCCAATCCTCAGGCACCTCACCATGAGTCATACATACATTAAATAACCTTACCAACCAGTCAATAATACAGTCACCTCCTTTTTTAATAAATTCCACTGCAATACCATCCAAACCTGCTGCCTTGCCGGCTTTCATCTTCCCCAAAGCTTTTACTACCTCTTCTCTGTTTACCAAATCATTTTCCCTAACCCTCTCACTTTGCACACCACCTCGACCAAAACACCCTATATCTGCCATAAATATATATATATATATATATATATATATATATATATATATATATATATATATATATATATATATATATATATATATATATATATACATATATATATATATACTTTCATACTATTCGCCATTTCCCGCGTTTGCAAGGTGGCGTTAAGAACACAGGACTGTGCCTTTGAGGGAATATCTTCACCTGGGGCCGTATGCAGAAAAATCCTTAGATTTCTGCTTATTTTAATGTTTAGCTGAGCAAGTGACTTAAGTGCCACACAGAATAGGACTAAGCACGATGCTTAGAAAAGCTCAAGCATTATATTTAAGAAGTATGAAATGCAGTTTGGGTCAAAATTTGTCTTCTGCTAAGCAAATACTTGAGCATAGGGCAGCTTTCAGAAACATGCTTAGCAAAATTCTTAAAGTTAAGTCAGATTCTTTGGGATTAAGGATACTTAAGCATTCTAAGAAGTTTTCTGCATACGGCCCCTGGCCCCCTTCTCTGTTCCTTCTTTTGGAAAATCAAAAAACGAGAGGGGAGGATTTCCAGCCACCCACTCCCTCTACTTTTAGTCGCCTTCCACGACACGCAGGGAATACATGGGAAGTATTCTTTCTCCCCTATCCCAGGGATAGTGTATATATATATATATATATATATATATATATATATATATATATATATATATATATATATATATATATATATATATATATATATATATTCCTATGAGTCCACGGGGAAAATGAAGCACGAAAAGTTCCCTAGTGCACTTTCGTGTAATAATCACATCATCAGGGGAGACACAAGAGAGAAATATAACAGTCAGTTGATATACCATCACTAATATTACCAAGAGAAATATCATTGAATCTTCTATTGTTAAATACACAAAGAATTATAATCTTAACATTAGTGATGGTCTATACAAATTTGATAACTTTATTGTTGATAAGATTTGTAAAATGGTAAGTTTAGGAACGCTCGTTGTATGTTTTGGACAATCACTTGTTTACCAAATGGCGTCCTAGCTTCGTCTCTTCGATGTATATCAACTGACTATTATATTTCTCTCTTGTGTCTCCCCTGATGATGTGATTATTACACGAAAGTGCACTTGGGAAATTTTCGTGTTTCATTTTCCCCGTGGACTCATAGGAATATCTTGATCACGCGCAAAATTGTGATCCTTTCCAACATATATATATATATATATATATATATATATATATATATATATATATATATATATATATATATATATATATATATATATATATGTGATCCCTGGGGATAGGGCAGAAAGAATACTTCCCACGTATTCCTTGCGCGTTGTAGAAGGCGACTAAAAGGGGAGGGAGTGGGTGGCTGGAAATCCTCCTCCCTCTTTTTTTTTTTTTTTTTAATTTCCCAAAAGAAGGAACAGAGAAGGGGGCCAGGTGAGGATATTCCCTCAAAGGCCCAGTCCGCTGTTCTTAACGCTACCTCGCTAACGCGGGAAATATCGAGTAGTATGAAAAAAAAAAAAAAAAAAAATATATATATATATATATATATATATATATATATATATATATATATATATATATATATATATATATATATATTTATACTTTGTCGCTGTCTCCCGCGTTTGCGAGGTAGCGCAAGGAAACAGACGAAAGAAATGGACCAACCCCCCCCAACACACATGCACATACACACGTCCACACACGCAAATACACACACCTACACAGCTTTCCATGGTTTACCCCAGACGCTTCACATGCCTTGATTCAATCCACTGACAGCACGTCAACCCCGGTATACCACATCGCTCCAATTCACTCTATTCGTTGCCCTCCTTTCACCCTCCTGCATGTTCAGGCCCCGATCACACAAAATCTTTTTCACTCCATCTTTCCACCTCCAATTTGGTCTCCGTCTTCTCCTTGCTCCCTCCACCTCCGACACATATATCCTCTTGGTCAATCTTTCCTCACTCATCCTCTCCATGTGCCCAAACCACTTCAAAACATCCTCTTCTGCTCTCTCAACCACGCTCTTTTTATTTCCACACATCTCTCTTACCCTTACGTTACTCACTCGATCAAACCACCTCACACCACACATTGTCCTCAAACATCTCATTTCCAGCACATCCATCCTCCTGCGCACAACTCTATCCATAGCCCACGCCTCGCAACCATACAACATTGTTGGAACCACTATTCCTTCAAACATACCCATTTTTGCTTTCCGAGATAATGTTCTCGACTTCCACACATTCTTCATGGCCCCCAGAATTTTCGCCCCCTCCCCCACCCTATGATCCACTTCCGCTTCCATGGTTCCATCCGCTGCCAGATCCACTCCCAGATATTTAAAACACTTCACTTCCTCCAGTTTTTCTCCATTCAAACTCACCTCCCAATTGACTTGACCATCAACCCTACTGTACCTAATAACCTTGCTCTTATTCACATTTACTCTTAACTTTCTTCTTCCACACACTTTACCAAACTCAGTCACCAGCTTCTGCAGTTTCTCACATGAATCAGCCACCAGCACTGTATCATCAGCGAACAACAACTGACTCACTTCCCAAGCTCTCTCATCCCCAACAGACTTCATACTTGCCCCTCTTTCCAAAACTCTTGCATTTACCTCCCTAACAACCCCATCCATAAACAAATTAAACAACCATGGAGACATCACACACCCCTGCCGCAAACCTACATTCACTGAGAGCCAATCACTTTCCTCTCTTCCTACACGTACACATGCCTTACATCCTCGATAAAAACTTTTCACTGCTTCTAACAACTTTCCTCCCACACCATATATTCTTAATACCTTCCACAGAGCATCTCTATCAACTCTATCATATGCCTTCTCCAGATCCATAAATGCTACATACAAATCCATTTGCTTTTCTAAGTATTTCTCACATACATTCTTCAAAGCAAACACCTGATCCACACATCCTCTACCACTTCTGAAACCACACTGCTCTTCCCCAATCTGATGCTCTGTACATGCCTTCACCCTCTCAATCAATACCCTCCCATATAATTTACCAGGAATACTCAACAAACTTATACCTCTGTAATTTGAGCACTCACTTTTATCCCCTTTGCCTTTGTACAATGGCACTATGCACGCATTCCGCCAATCCTCAGGCACCTCACCATGAGTCATACATACATTAAATAACCTTACCAACCAGTCAACAATACAGTCACCCCCTGTATATATATATATATATATATATATATATATATATATATATATATATATATATATATATATATATATATATATATATATATATATATATATATGAGAATGAGTGAGGAAAGATTGACCAGGAGGATATGTGTGTCGGGGGTGGGGGGAACGAGGAGAGGTGGGAGACCAAATTGGAGGTGGAAGGATGGAGTGAAAGAGTTTGTGTGATCGGGGCCTGAACATGCAGGAGGGTGAAAGGAGGGCAAGGAATAGAGTGAATTGGATCGATGTGGTATACCGGGGTTGACGTGCTGTCAGTGGACTGAATCAGGGCATGTGAAGCGTCTGGGGTAAACCATGGAAAGCTGTGTAGGTATATATATTTGCGTAAGTGGACGTATGTATATACATGTGTATGGGGGTGGGTTGGGCCATTTCTTTCGTCTGTTTCCTTGCGCTACCTCGCAAACGCGGGAGACAGCGGAAAAAAAAAAAAATATATATATATATATATATATATATATATATGTGTGTGTGTGTGTGTGTGTGTGTGTGTATATATATCATACAAATAGGAAAATGACTATTCGATGATTAGGTAATCGAATACCCTTCGTCTCATGTTGGTGAGCAACGGGGCCTAGACCGATCAAATCCTATCAGGCTTACACAACCAACAGATGGCATTTTACAGAACCTAACTGTACAACACGGAGCTATATGAATACGAATATAGTGCATATGAACGCGCACTTTCATAGAACATACAAACCTCCAACAGCCAGGATCAAGCTATCAATTTACATATAGTAGAACCTTTTTATTTTGAAGGCTCCAGTCACGGACAAAGTCCACATCAAGGGCGGGCCCTAATTGAAGTATATAGAGAAATATGAAACTGAGAAAGAAAAGACATGGGAATGTATTGTATCTACAAATTTTTGAGAAAGTGAAAAACCTGTCTTTTGAAATGTGCCAGATCACATTTATTGGGAAAGACATGAGAGGGTAGAGGGTTTCAAAGCTTTGACGTGTAGGGAAAGAAGCAGGTGTCAAAACGGCCCACCCTTGAGCTGCTGATTGCCACACAATTGTCATGTGACGCAGCAGCTTGCCGAGTATTGTGTGGTCTAGTTAGTGGTGTGGGCACACAAGCAGCCAGCTTTCGGGAGCAAAATCCAAAGTAATACCTATAGAAGAGGGAAAGTGAGCCAACACTGCAGCGAAGGGTAGGGGGTCATGATTGGAAGTTAGCCTAGAACACTTTATAAGGCGGACCGCTTTCGACTCAACTCTGTCAAGTAAGGATGCAGAGCTAGAACCACCCCAAATGTTAGAGCAGTAATCCATACAAGGACGAATCAGTAGTCCCTTGTATAAACGGAGCAACTGTTCAAAAGAGACGAAGTTTCGACATCTAAACAAGACATCCAGTTTCTTAGAGGCAGACTTAGCTATTCCTGTAATGTGGGGTTTCTAAGAGAGTGGCTATTACAGTAACACCAAGTATGCTCATTGATTCAAGAGGTGGAATTACAGAACCGTCAGAGACGAGAATTGTGAGTTTTAGATAGAGATGGGTAGAAACTGGGTCTTGTAGGCATTAAACTTAAGATTTTGTGTACCCCACTGAGATATCCTGTCCAAGTCTAAGTTTAATGAGGTAGCTGTGTCAAGACGAGATACAGATCGAGTGACAGAAGAGGGAGCAGAATTGAAGGATGTGGATGAATGCAGTGTTGAATGGTCAGCGTATGAGTTCATTGGATTATTTGTAGAAGAAAGGAAATCGTTGAAAAAAAGGAGTAAAAGTGTAGGGGACAGGACAGAACCTTGAGGGACACTGCTATTGATGGAGAAAATGGGGGAGGCTGATCCGTCAACAACTACATCGACAGATCGGCCAGAGAGGAAGCTAGATGTGAAGGAGTAAAGTGTGGGAGGAAAGCCAAAAGAGGGGAGCTTAGAGATGATACTCCGATTCCACACCCTGTCAAAAGCCTTAGACATGTCAAGGGCAACTTCGCATGACTCCCCAAAATCTTTCAGGGATGATGACCAGACATTAGTAAGGTAAGAAAGAATATCACCAGTGGATCTCGTCTAATGGAAGCCATATTGATGGCCAGAGAGAAGTCTGTGATTTTCGAGGTGTTTAAGGATATGGGAGTTGAGGAGGGATTCAAAGACTTTGGAAATGGTAGATGTCAAAGCAATAGGACGATAGTTAGAAGGGTCAGAACGGTCACCCTTCATTGGATTGGGATGTATCATTGTATACTTTCAAGGAGAATGAAAACTTTTGGTTTTTAAACAGAAACGGAACAGACGAGCAAGCACAGGTGCCAGTTCAGAGGCACACTCTTTCAGTACACGGGATTGGATGCCATCAGAACCATAATCCTTGCTTGCGTCCAGAGTAAGAGGAGCTTTTCGGACAGTACGAAAAGAGATTACGAGAAGAGGCATAGGATTATCAAGAGGAGCATCAGGGAGTGAAGGAATGTTAGTCATCCAAGGTGAAGTTAGAGAAGAAAAGGGAACCAAAGAGAGTTGCTTTGTCTACGGGAGAGACAGCTATAGTACCATCAGAGCAGAAAAATGAAGGCAAGGTAGAGGGACAGAGGTTGTTAGAGATACCCTTAGCTAAAGACCTTTAAGACCTACCAGTGGGTGACAGAGATGCTATCGTACTTCCTTTGAATAGAGGAACGCTTTGCCTCACGGATAACGTACTTGGAACGATTACGGGCAGTGATAAAAGCTGAATGGGAGCCAGAGGAAGGAGAGTTTGTCCAAGCCCGATATGCCTGATCCCTTGCCTGAGTGGCCTCAGAACAGGAATTGTTGAACCATGGATTGGATAAAGAGGTCGTCTTCCCGCGAGAATAACTTCTGCTATGCGTTTGGCGGAGACAGAGGCATCACCACATAAGAGACTAATAATTTACCCAAGGAAAGTAAATAAAGGTTATTCCAGTCAGCTTTGTTCAGGTGCCAGTATTTACGCTTAGAAGTGGCTGCATTCAAGTTCAAGAATGAAAAGTAAGCAAATAGGTTTGTCGAGTTTGGTCACTACATCTAAAAAGCACAAAGATTTAATACAAAAGGTCCAGAGGAGTGCAACAAAGATGGTACCAGAATTATGAAAAGTGAGTTACAGTGATAAGCTATTAATCTGACCACCTTGAAAAAGAAAAAAGGGGATACTTGATCCCAACCTTAGATTTTAAACCAAAAGATCCAGAAACAAAACAACCAGATAACACGAAACTAAACAAGAAACTTCTTAAAGAAGATATGAATATAAATATTTTGTCCCCCCTATCCCGTATATTCTTAACCCATAAAGCATTCCACTCGACTGTCATATGCTTTCTACAGATCCATAAATGTTGCATACAGCTTCTTACCTTTAACTAGATATGTTTTCAGTCATTTCCAGTGGAATTCACCAGTTAGTGAAACTCTTTTGCATAACCTTCCGTTTCCATGCTAAAGTACATATCAAATGCATCCGCTCTATCACACTTTCTCCTCCATACTTCAGTATTTCAGCTATAATCCCATCCACTTCAGGCACTTTTACAGTGTAAGAATAGCATATGAATGGAATAAACTGAATGAGGCCATGATATATGCCGCCAGCATAAAGTCGTATGAAAAAGTTGTATGATGGTGGTTAGGGACCCACGAATGTAAAACTACCTCCCCGTAAAGTATAGGTTAGTAATTATACACCTACACTAACCTATACTTAAACTACTTTGCTGATTATTTGATATCAAATGACACTGTTTAGCTCTCAGGAAAACAGGCCAACTTTGTTCATGCAGGCAGTCAGCAAACAACCACCAAAACGAGTTCTCTCCAGCTACAGCTACGGTACGCGCTCTCCAGCCCTGATACTTTTCTCCAGTTAAACATCTGACCCCGGCTGACAGCGGACAGCAGGCTCGCCTGACCTTTTTCTAGACCCACCTGAACCGAGATACCGTCTACTCTAGTCGATTGCCGGTACTTTTAGACACGCATGAGGAAGCAGAAGTAGGTTTGATATACAAAGACTCTCCCACGGCATTATAACCTCCCGTTGGAACACCTTTTGTTGCTGAGGGTCTCTTGCATTCAAATCTGGTCCTGTGGACTACAACAGACTCTATCTCACTATTTTTCTTTCTTTTCCGTTGTCGTGTAGGAGCCTCCTGGATCGTACGGTGGGAGTAGGGTCTGTATACGCTCCCAAGCGCCAGGAGTGACACGCATCTTATTCAGAGTGGGTTCTTGTATGCACAAAGGGTCAGGAATAGCATACCGAGTCGCAATGGGAATATGTGATGGAGCAGAAGCACCCATTGTTAAGGATCGTAAGAAGTCAGAACTGTTAGGGGAGGCTCTCCATAAAGCCTCCGAAGTAGGATCTTTCGTCCGGTATGGAGGGCTTACGCTTCCCAAACTGCTACGTAGCGAAAATGGCCAAGACCGTGATCCTCACCAACAGTATGAGAACGACGACCGCCTGAAGACGAAGAAAGCTGAAAGCCTCAGGCGCCTCACTGAGCGAACACAACCGCGGCTCCTGCTCTGACCACCGCAAACGTTTCGACCACTAACACCGACCTGCAGGCTCTTCCATCGCCGCCAACAACAGAGCCACCGCCACCGCCGTTGCAAACAAAGACGAAGGAGGATGGACCGCCATCGAAAGCAATGACACCGTAACTCCTCGGGAAACTGTTTCCCAGGACGCCCCGGAGCCCCGGCCGCCACAACCACAACCAACATCAGCGCCACCAAGAGCTCAACTCCGGTGTTTCCCAAGTTCCTTCCGCATTGCAATCACAGAGACGAAATCGGCATATGCCATTATTACAAACATAGAGAAGATACCACATGCCAAGTTTACAGTCCGACCAAACCTCGTGGGGGGGGGGGGGGGGGGGGGGATAATCCTCCACCCCAAAGACGCCTCCTCCGTTCATGAAAGAAATGAAATCCTTGGTGCTATAGTATCCCAAGGAATTGTACGTGGATCCCCTGGAAAACAATCCCCAGTATCTGTAGGCTGGGGGTGCCCTTCGCTCGCGGACAAATCCGTATATTTGGCAGGTGCTCATTACTTACTACGGACATACGCCGAGTCATATAGACCTGAAAACCTGGGGAGAATTTGAGGTGAGGCCTTGCGTGCTGGAACCCCTCACATGTTACCGCTGCCAGAGGTTCGGGCACCACCAGTCAAAGTGCTCAAACCAAGAGATAGGCTTCATATGTTCACTGAGGCACAAGAGAGAACCGTGCCTCACCAAACTAATAAAGGGCGATAAAATAACGCTCAAATGTGTGAACTGGGGAGGGAAACAACGCATGGAACCCGGGTTGCCCCGAGAGCACAAAGAGGGTGCTCGCCAGCAAGCCCGAACCCCTTGCACCCACAAATGTGGTCGTATTGGATAATATCAATGCGAAAGTGGGATGTGATGGAACTGGTAAATAGGGAATGCCTGAAATAAGTGAGAAAGGAAGCTAACTTGTGAATGATTTTGCTGAGAGGCGTTTATTCCTTGCGAACACCTTTTTTCAGCACAAAATGATCCACCGAAATACATGGATGAGGAATTATGGAAAAGAGCAAAAGACTTTATGTGGCAGTGGATGAATGATAGAGAAAGGCTGTGCTGGATGTTAGAGTCGTGAGAGGATTCTTTGCGGACTTTGACCATTTTGCAGTTCTTGTGGGGATTAGGATCAGGGAGAAGTGGTGGTATGGTGTAAGGATGAATGGAGAGGTGAAAGTGTTAGCAAGTGAGAAGATAAATCAGAAAAAATACTGGGAGGAGTATGGGAGGTAACTGAAAGCTTAGATGGAAGTGCAGTGAATGTAGGAATGCGTTCACGTGTGAATGAGGTGTTCAAAATGTTTAGAGAAATACTAGTAAATGTTTTATAATCAGTTGTTGGATATAAGGTAATGAGATACAGGAATAAAAAGGGCAATGCATGGTGGGCAGGAGAGATTAGAAATGCTGTGGAAAAGAAGAAAAGGCATGTGGTAGATTGCTCAATGGGAATGTACCAGTGGAAGTTCTGCAAAAAAGGAGGGGAGAATGCAGAATATGTAATCGGAATGTAAAGAAGCTGATAGAGAAAAACAAAGAAAGAGTAGATGAAGATTTTCGATGCAAATTAAATGAAAAGTTTCGGTATAATAAGAATTTATACTTGAAGGAGGTGAAAAAGAAAAGAGGTGGATGTAAGAGTAGAAATGTTTTGAGAATTAAAGATTAAGAGTTGCTGAATCAAAAGGAGGAAGTGAAAGGAAGATGTAAAGAGTATTTTGAAGAACTGATGAATGTGGGAGAAGGGGAGGCAACAGTTGTTACATACATGGGTATGGGGGAGGGAAGGAAGAAGATTATAAGTGCATAGGCCTATAGCAAAGAGGGAGGTAAAAAGGGCAAAAATGAGGCTGAAGGTGGGAAAAGCACCTGGAGTGGATGAGATTACGGATAAAATGCTAAAGTATGGATGAGCAAGTGAGATAGAGTGGATGCATCTTATATGTAATTTAGCATGGAAACAGAAGGTTGTGCCTGAGGACTGGATGAAAGCTATTGTTCTTCCTTTATTCATAGGAAAAGGTGCGAAAGGTGTATGGAGCAATTATAGGGGAATAAGTCTGTTAAGTATACCAGGAAAAATATATGCAAGAATATTGATTGACAGAGTGATGAAAGTAACTGAATGCAGAATAAGTGAAGAGCAAGGGGGTTTTAGGAAAGGTAGGGGATGTGTGGATAAGATTATTGTAGTAAAAATGACCGTGGAAAAGTATTAAGCGAAGGGTAAAAATATGTATGCAGCTTTTATGGATCTTTTATGGATATATATATATATATATATATATATATATATATATATATATATATATATATATATATATATATATATATATATATATATATATATATATATATATATATATATATATCCACTCCCAGATATCTAAAACACTTCACTTCCTCCAGTTTTTCTCCATTCAAACTCACCTCCCAATTGACTTGACCCTCAACCCTACTGTACCTAATAACCTTGCTCTTATTCACATTCACTCTTAACTTTCTTCTTCCACACACTTTACCAAACTCAGTCACCAGCTTCTGCAGTTTCTCACATGAATCAGCCACCAGCGCTGTATCATCAGCGAACAACAACTGACTCACTTCCCAAGCTCTCTCATCCCCAACAGACTTCATACTTGCCCCTCTTTCCAAAACTCTTGCATTTACCTCCCTAACAACCCCATCCATAAACAAATTAAACAACCATGGAGACATCACACACCCCTGCCGCAAACCTACATTCACTGAGAACCAATCACTTTCCTCTCTTCCTACACGTACACATGCCTTACATCCTCGATAAAAACTTTTCACTGCTTCTAACAACTTTCCTCCCACACCATATATTCTTAATACCTTCCACAGAGCATCTCTATCAACTCTATCATATGCCTTCTCCAGATCCATAAATGCTACATACAAATCCATTTGCTTTTCTAAGTATTTCTCACATACATTCTTCAAAGCAAACACCTGATCCACACATCCTCTACCACTTCTGAAACCACACTGCTCTTCCCCAATCTGATGCTCTGTACATGCCTTCACCCTCTCAATAAATACCCTCCCATATAATTTACCAGGAATACTCAACAAACTTATACCTCTGTAATTTGAGCACTCACTCTTATCCCCTTTGCCTTTGTACAATGGCACTATGCACGCATTCCGCCAATCCTCAGGCACCTCACCATGAGTCATACATACATTAAATAACCTTACCAACCAGTCAACAATACAGTCACCCCTTTTTTAATAAATTCCACTGCAATACCATCCAAACCTGCTGCCTTGCCGGCTTTCATCTTCCGCAAAGCTTTCACTACCTCTTCTCTGTTTACCAAATCACTTTCCCTAACCCTCTCACTTTGCACACCATCTCGACCAAAACACCCTATATCTGCCACTCTATCATCAAACACATTCAACAAACCTTCAAAATACTAACTCCATCTCCTGGCAGCGGATGGAACCATGGAAGCGGAAGTGGATCATAGGGTGGGGGAGGGGGCGAAAATTCTGGGGGCCTTGAAGAATAAAAAAATAATAATATATATATATATATATATATATATATATATATATATATATATATATATATATATATATATATATATATATATATATATATAGGGGAGAAGGGATAGGGGAGAAAGAATACTTCCCACGTATTCCCTGCGTGTCGTAGAAGGCGACTAAAAGGGGAGGGAGCAGGGGGCTGGAAATCCTCCCCTCTCGTTTTTTTTTTAATTTTCCAAAAGAGGGAACAGAGAATTGCGCCAGGTGAGGGTATTCCCTCAAAGGCCCAGTCCTCTGTTCTTAACGCTACCTCGCTAATGCGGGAAATGGCGAATAGTTTGAAAGAAAAAAAAAAAAAAAAAATATATATATATATATATATATATATATATATGTATATATATATATATATATTTTCTTTGTCGCTGTCTCCCGCGCTTCCGAGGTAGCGCAAGGAAACAGACGAAAGAAATGGCCCAACCCAAACCCATACACATGTATTTACATACGTCCACACACGCAAATATACATACCTACACATCTTTCCATGGTTTACCCCAGACGCTTCACATGCCCTAATTCAATCCACTGACAGCACGTCAACCCCGGTATACCACATCGCTCCAATTCACTCTATTCCTTGCCCTCCTTTCACCCTCCTGCATGTTCAGGCCCCGATCACACAAAATCTTTTTCACTCCATCTTTCCACCTCCAATTTGGTCTCCCACTTCTCCTCGTTCCCTCCACCTCCGACACATATATTCTCTTGGTCAATCTTTCCTCACTCATTCTCGTCATGTGCCCAAACCATTTCAAAACACCCTCTTCTGCTCTCTCAACCACGCTCTTTTTATTTCCACACATCTCTCTTACCCTTACGTTACTTACTCGATCAAACTACCTCACACCACACATTGTCCTCAAACATCTCATTTCCAGCACATCCGTCCTCCTGCGCACAACTCTATCCATAGCCCACGCCTCGCAACCATACAACATTGTTGGAACCACTATTCCTTCAAACATACCCATTTTTACTTTCCGAGATAATGTTCTCGACTTCCACACATTCTTCAAGGCTCCCAGGATTTTCGCCCCCTCCCCCACCCTATGATCCACTTCCGCTTCCATGGTTCCATCCGCTGCCAGATCCACTCCCAGATATCTAAAACACTTTACTTCCTCCAGTTTTTCTCCATTCAAACTCACCTCCCAATTGACTTGACCCTCAACCCTACTGTACCTAATAACCTTGCTCTTATTCACATTTACTCTTAACTTTCTTCTTTCACACACTTTACCAAACTCAGTCACCAGCTTCTGCAGTTTCTCACATGAATCAGCCACCAGCGCTGTATCATCAGCGAACAACAACTGACTCACTTCCCAAGCTCTCTCATCCCCAACAGACTTCATACTTGCCCCTCTTTCCAAAACTCTTGCATTTACCTCCCTAACAACCCCATCCATAAACAAATTAAACAACCATGGAGACATCACACACCCCTGTCGCAAACCTACATTCACTGAGACCCAATCACTTTCCTCTCTTCCTACACGTACACATGCCATACATCCTCGATAAAAACTTTTCACTGCTTCTAACAACTTGCCTCCCACACCATATATTCTTAATACCTTCCACAGAGCATCTCTATCAACTCTATCATATGCCTTCTCCAGATCCATAAATGCTACATACAAATCCATTTGCTTTTCTAAGTATTTCTCACATACATTCTTCAAAGCAAACACCTGATCCACACATCCTCTACCACTTCTGAAACCACACTGCTCTTCCCCAATCTGATGCTCTGTACATGCCTTCACCCTCTCAATCAATACCCTCCCATATAATTTACCAGGAATACTCAACAAACTTATACCTCTGTAATTTGAGCACTCACTCTTATCCCCTTTGCCTTTGTACAATGGCACTATGCACGCATTCCGCCAATCCTCAGGCACCTCACCATGAGTCATACATACATTAAATAACCTTACCAACCAGTCAATAATACAGTCACCCCCTTTTTTAATAAATTCCACTGCAATACCATCCAAACCTGCTGCCTTGCCGGCTTTCATCTTCCGCAAAGCTTTTACTACTTCTTCTCTGTTTACCAAATCATTTTCCCTAACCCTCTCACTTTGCACACCACCTCGACCGAGACACCCTATATCTGCCACTCTATCATCAAACACATTCAACAAACCTTCAAAATACTCACTCCATCTCCTTCTCACATCCCCACTACTTGTTATCACCTCCCCATTTGCGCCCTTCACTGAAGTTCCCATTTGCTCCCTTGTCTTACGCACTTTATTTACCTCCTTCCAGAACATCTTTTTATTCTCCCTAAAATTTAATGATACTCTCTCACCCCAACTCTCATTTGCCCTCTTTTTCACCTCTTGCACCTTTCTCTTGACCTCCTGTCTCTTTCTTTTATACATCTCCCACTCAATTGCATTTTTTCCCTGCAAAAATCGTCCAAATGCCTCTCTCTTTTCTTTCACTAATAATCTTACTTCTTCATCCCACCACTCACTACCCTTTCTAATCAACCCACCTCCCACTCTTCTCATGCCACAAGCATCTTTTGCGCAATCCATCACTGATTCCCTAAATACATCCCATATATATATATTTTTTTTTCTGCTTTGTCGCTGTCTCCCGCGTTTGCGAGGTAGCTCAAGGAAACAGACGAAAGAAATGGCCCAACCCACCCCCATACACATGTATATACATACGTCCACACACGCAAATATACATACCTACACAGCTTTCCATGGTTTACCCCAGACGCTTCACATGCCCTGATTCAATCCACTGACAGCACGTCAACCCCGGTATACCACATCGATCCAATTCACTCTATTCCTTGCCCTCCTTTCACCCTCCTGCATGTTATATATATATATATATATATATATATATATATATATATATATATATATATATATATATATATATATATATATATATATATTTTTCTTTTTTTTTTTTTCATACTATTCGCCATTTCCCGCGATAGCGAGGTAGCGTTAAGAACAGAGGACTGGGCCTTTGAGGGAATACCCTCACCTGGCCCCCTTCTCTGTTCCTTCTTTTGGAAAATTAAAAGAAAAAAAAAAAAAAAAAAAACGAGAGGGGAGGATTTCCAGCCCCCCGCTCCCTTCCCTTTTAGTCGCCTTCTACGACACGCAGGGAATACGTGGGAAGTATTCTTTCTCCCCTATCCCCAGGGATAATATATATATATATATATATATATATATATATATATATATCCTCCCATCTCATTATTTTTTTTTAATTTTCCGAAAGAAGGAACAAAAATGGGGGCCAGGTGAGGATATTCCCTCAAAGGCCCAGTTCTCTGTACTTAACGCTACCTCGCTAACGCGGGAAATGGCGAATAGTTTGAAAGAAAAGAAAGAAGTATATATATATATATATATATATATATATATATATATATATATATATATATATTGGTGGAGTGATAAGAGATGGAAGCCAAACAAGGTAACAGTGGTGCAGAGATGGACAGTGGCGGTGAGATATGGTGGCTCGTGGCAAGTCTGTTTGCAGATGATACTTTTTTGTTTGCTGAGAGTGGAGTTGCAAAAGGTTGTAACTGTGTTTTATAATGTGTGTAAGCGGAGGATATTGCAGATAAATGCACGTAAAAGTAAAGTGATGATATCTGAAAGGAAACGGAGTGAAAGTATAGATTCTGTAAAACCATTTAGAGTGAAAGAAGAAAGTGTGCTAAATTGTGCTGTGAATATGAAGGGGGAGGGGGGGGGGGAGAGGAAGATTGGCAGTGAGGGAATTTAAGAATCTGGAAGCTGTCTCGGGTAAGTGTGGTGATATGGAAGGAGAGACAAGGGAGAGAACAGTACAGGGTAGAAGAGTCATTGGGTCCCTTAATAGAATAATGATGGGTAGAGGTATAAGTATGGAAGTGAAGAAATGATTAAGGGACAGCATAGTTCTCCCAACTCTGACCTATGCAGCCGAAATATGGACGTGGAATGAGTCACAAAGGTCAAGAATCCAGGCTGTGGAAATGAGGTATTTAAGAGCACATAGTGTGACTAGATGGAATGAAGAAACAAATGAAAGGGTGTATGAGAGATGTGGTATGGCAAGAATGCAAAGGGAATTAATTGTGGTAGAATGGGTGAAACGTAATACTTTGAGGTGGTTTGGGATTATGATTAGAATGCAAGACCGGGAGTTTACAAGGGGAATGTATGATCGTACAATTAAAGGGGTTGGTGTGAGTGTAAGACCAACTGTGACATGGGCATATGGGTTGGAGGAATACTGGAAGGAGAGAAACAGGAAGAATGTGTAGAGTGGTATGTGCGAAGGAGGCACATAAGAACAGGGATAAGTGGAGACTCTTTTGCCGTGACCACCCCTTGATGGGAGTTCCTGTAGGGAACGGACGTCAGAGATATAGATCTTTTTCTTTCATACTATTCGCCATTTCCCGCATCAGCGAGGTAGCGTTAAGAACAGAGGACTGGGCCTTTGAGGGAATATCCTCACCTGGCCCCCTTCTCTGTTCCTTCTTTTGGAAAATTAAAAAAAAACAAGAGGGGAGGATTTCCAGCCCCCCACTCCCTCCCCTTTTAGTCGCCTTCTACGACACGCAGGGAATACGTGGGAAATATTCTTTCTCCCCTATCCCCAGGGATAAAGATAGATAGATAATTAATGTCATTCAAAGTTGTTATAAGGAGGAGCTAATGAGGACGTTTCAACTATCAGAGAAGTGGACATGCATTCTTTCACTCCAAGATTTTTTCGAAAGGTATTTACCATAAAGATAAATGATATACATTTCTTGACTCAAAAACTTTAATGATGAATATTTGTTGATTATATATGGAAGCTCAAATATTGTGGCTCGCTTGACGACGACGTAGCAGACATAAACAAACTCATCTTTGGTCGCCTTGTACTTCATATTTCCCCTTTACTTAGGGTAATTAAAACTTGTTTTCCATTGTTTTCTAGTCAGTAAAAGTAAAGTCAGTGTGAATTAAAACTAGAAATATTTTTTCAATTTTCTTTGACAGTCGTCATATATATATATATATATATATATATATATATATATATATATATATATATATATATATATATATATATATATGTATATGGTGACCACTATTGTTGGTAGAGAGCGATTTGGAGATTTTGTTTATTCGACTACAGATCCGGGAGCGGTCCCCAATGTATGTAGTTTTCGGTGCCGTGAGAACTCAGTTCACGGGCCAGTTTTCGAGTTAGATTAAATTGGAATTTAAGCTGATATATAAGCTGTTTTCGACTCCTTACACTCCTCAGGAGTTGGGCCCCTTTACTTATATTTTTGCTTTTGTATTTCCATGTGGTATTTGCACCCATGTGTTAAGAACTCTAGATTTTATATGTATCATACTTTTTAAACCAGTGTCGTTTGTGCATTTTGGCTGGCGAGTGTTAAATAATGTCTCTGTAGTCAAGACTGGGATGTATATATGTTTAAATTAGGATTTATTTTTGTAAGATTTGTCTGTCGACTTTTGCAGAGTAGTAGATATGTAAATTTTAAATCATATCCATTAAAAGATATATTCACTAGAACAGGTTGTGTTCATTGGTGTGAGGAGAGGTTGTCTAATAGATTATATTTGTCAGAAGTGGAGGGGACAAAGTGAAGGGGGAGACGAAACTGGAGATGGAAGTACATAGTGTAAAAGATTTTATGCAGAAGGGCATAAGGTATGCATAGATGGAGTTAGCTGGAGCGATGTGGTTTACAGGGGGCGATATGCCGTCACTGGACTAAACCAGGCCATTTGAAGTGACCAAGGGAGACCACAGTAAGGTGTTTGGAGCATGGTTGTTGATAGAAACTGTTTCATTGCATTAAATGTTCTTGTTTGAATTGAATGAATGAGGCCATATCTTTGTGTGTTCTTGTCACTACTTGCTGACTCACGAAACCAGACAAGTATGGAGATCTTCACATTAAGTCTTTGTTCCGAAAAAATTACCTGATTATTGTTCTCAGATACTAGTATTACATTATCTGTGAATTACTCCAGGCAGCAGTCTTCTGTTATTAATTCACAAAGATAGAGAAGAATGGCTGGAAATTAATAAGCTTATTTTCAGATCATACTGATAAAGTTCATGAATGTATTTGCAGCAGATTTAATGGAATTAGCATCCATCTTCAGAAAGTTCATAAAGAATGTAAATAGATCACATGCTTTATTGTAGTCTGCTACCTGATGTTTAGTCATGCCAATAGCAGTTTGATACATTGCTGAAGTCTTAGTATGAAAAGCCTGCATTGGTGTCAGCTCGGCCTCAGCCTATGCATGACCATAATCAAGTGGCTGCTTGACGTACATTACAATAACATGTCATGATGTTCCAAAACACACCCTTCTGCCTCTGAAAGATGCTTACCAGCATCTTCAGATTCATCAAACTCATCTAGTTGTAGTTGGGCAAAATCTTTGAATTTCTACAAAACTTCAACTGCAGCATGTAGATTAAGATAAATAACCTCCAAAGTGTTTTGCTGCTGTTGTTGAAGCACTGCAAGATAAGATTGCTCAACTCTACTGACATTTCTGGTCTCAGTTTACTTATGTGATCATACAGTTCTCATGCAGTACTAAAGCATTCTGGCCTCTGAAGACAGTCTTTGGACATCTCCGTCAAATTGTCTGTAACATTTTCATAACTTATAACTAGCGCTTGACTAGTATCTACACAGTTTTACCAATGCTTGTCACTCAGTTTCTTCTGCATTGAAATGGAAAGGGTCTTTTCTTTGAGTATAACTTCATCTCTGATACTCTCCAGTCTTGCTAGCAGAGGAAACATAGAGTGCGTGTACAAAGTGAGATAATGCTACAGCCATTCTACCCAAATTAGCAGCATCCATATCCTTAAGGTTAACTGAATTTTCATAGTAAGTTTTGTACTTCACAAGTTTATTTAGGATTCCCGTTTTACCCTGCATGGCCTTGTAGCAACTAGAAATCAAATTTAAGTGCTTTCTTTTTGCCATGCTTACACTATTTGTGTACCATGATGATTTTATATTTATGCATACTTTTGTGTGTGTAAGAGGCCAATAATATCTGGATAAAGGCCTGCCAGTGTTACTGTTGGTAAAGTGGGCAAGTATTAGAGAAAAAGCAACAGTTTTGACATGGAAAATGCAGGTTATAAGACATACAGACATTGTTACTAGTATCTTATGCTGATCTTACCAAACAGAGTAGAGAGCATGTTTTTTCTTTATAGGGAATCGGGGAGAAAGAATACTTCCTATATATTCCTTGCATGTCATAGAAAGCAACTAAATGGGTTGGGAGTGGATGGCTGGAAATCCTCTCCTCCTATTTTTGATTTTATATTCATGCATACTTTTGTGTGTGCAAGAGGCCCATAATATCTGGATAAAGGCCTGCCAGTGTTACTGTTGGTAAAGTGGGCAAGTATTAGAGAAAAAGCAACAGTTTTGACATGGAAAATGCAGGTTATAAGACATACAGACATTGTTACCAGTATCTTATGCTGATCTTACCAAACGGAGTAGAGAGCATGTTTTTTCTTTATAGGGAATCAGGGAGAAAGAATACTTCCTACATATTCCTTGCATGTCATAGAAAGTGACTAAATGGGTTGGGAGTGGATGGCTGGAAATCCTCTCCTCCTATTTTTGATTTTCCAAAAGAAGGAACAGAAGGGGCTAAGTCAGAATTTTCCCCTGTAAGGCTCAGTCATTTGTTTGTGACACCACCTTGCTAATGTGGGAAATGGCAGATATGTATGAAAAATTGTATATTGTTATTAATGAATTGATTCAGAATATTGTGTCCACCATTGTCGTTCATGCTATTACTAGTATCTTTGTAAGACCCGGAGATATCACTCATAGGTGATGCTCGTTACCTCCATTTCATCCATGTTATATTCATCCCATTCAACACTTTTTCTGGTTAGATCTCTTTGACCAGGAAGTTATCTCCCACCAATAATAAATGTCTTTATATGTGTTTTGGATATAGTGAGAAGATGAGTGACGAGGTTGATTAAGAGGGTATTCATGCCAGAAGTGGAGAGAACAAGGAGAAGGGTGGCAACCAAGGAGGAAGTAGAAGATTGGAGTGAAAGATGCTATAATTGATTGAGACCTGAACATGTAAAAGGGTGTGTGGCATGCATTAGGAAGAGTGAATCAGAGCAATGTGGTGTAGCAGTGAGTGATCTTGACCGATGCATTCATGGGTTGCCCAGGGTCAACCACATAGGTTCGAACCTTGGTTGCAGCAGTAAGTCCACAGTCAACTCATCTTTTCATCCACCCCTAGTGTTTGGTTGATAAAATGGGTACCTAGCTCAGGCTAAGGTCAATGAGAGGGCTGGGGAAGTGAGTCAGTTGTTGTTTGCTGATGATACAGTGCTGGTGGCTCATTCGGGTGAGAAACTGCAGAAGTAGGTGACTGAGTTTGGTAAAGTGTGTGAAAGAAGAAAGCTTAGAGTAAATGTGAGTAAGAGCAAGGATATTAGGTTCAGTATGGTTGAGGGACAAATCAGTTAAGAGGTAAGTTTGAATGGAGAAAAACTGGAGGAAGTGAAGTGTTTTAGATATCTGGGAGTGGATTTGGCAGCAGATGGAAGTGACAAGTCACTTGTTTACCAAATGGCATCCTAGCTACATCTCTTCGTTGTGTATCAACTGTCTTATATTTCTTTCTTGTATCTCCCCTGACAAATGTGATTATTACGTGAACTTATCATATTTTGTTTCCCTGTGGACTCATAGAAATATACTTGATCACACGCAGAATTGTGATCCTTTCCAACATATCTATTGATTTATATTATTTTATTATACTTTGTCGCTGTCTCCCGCATTAGCAAGGTAGCGCAAGGAAACAGACGAAAGAATGGCTCAACTCACCCACATACACATGTATATACATACATATGGAATCACAGGTTTGGAAAGGAAACATAATTGAGGAGGAAGTTAAGTAAGACAACAGTTTTTCATTTCTTGCTGCCTCAATGACCTCTCATTACATGATTGGTGAAAACATTACATAGATATAATGGTTGAGTGTATCACTTACTGACTTGTATTTGACCATATAGGTGCTTTCTTCTCTCCTCCTACCTTTTTTTCCCATCTAAGTCTCTTGCCACAGGAGTAGGACCTTGAATAGAAATTAAAGTATGGAGAAAAATTAGAGATATAAGGAGAGAAGAAAAATAATGAACTTAAAAGTTTTTGACAAGTTCAAAAAGGCTTCTTTTGAAATGAGGTAGGTCATACCTCTCAGGGAATACACAAAATGTTTCAAGTACTTCAAAAGCATAACAAGGTATGGAAAATAAACAGCACAACAGGCTACCTTTAAGTTGCTAGTAGCCATATAATGAGCATGTGATGTAGTGGCTTGCCAAGTATCATGTGGTCTGTCTAATTAAAGAGGCACATAAAGAGCCAATTTTTGGGAGCAAAATTTATATTGACATCTATAGAATAGGAAGAGATCCATTAATGCAGAAAAGGGATTGCTGGTCAGATTTTTTGTTCAGATTAGGAGAACTGATACATTGCATTGCTTTAAGCTCATGTAAATACACTATGAAGGGCTAGACACCCAAGTTGTGAGGGTTCTAGTATACATTAGAAATGAATTGTTCCTTCATATGATCAGAACAACTGTTCAGAAGAGGATAACCTTCATCTGAATAGGACTTCCACTGACTTTCATTTTGTTAGGCACAGTCATAGATATTTGTAGAGCTTTGCATTTCAATAGTATATTATATATTATGATGATAACAAGTTATGTGCATGCATACTGCAGTTGAATTAAAGAAAGGATGATAAAGATGAGTGTTCAAACCACAGAGGTATAAGCTTGTTGAGTGTACAAAGTAGGTTATATGGGGGGGAAGTGATTGAGAGGGTGACGGCATGTACAGAGTATCAGATTAGGGAGGGCACTGTAGTTTTAGAAGTGGTAGAGGATATCAGTTGTTTGCTTTAAAGAATGTGCCAAAAATATTTAGAGGAACAGATGGATTTGTATGTCATTCATAGATCTGGAGAAAGCAAATGACAGGGTTGATAGAGATGCTTTTTGGAAGGTCCCAAGAATATACAGTGTGGGAGGAATGCTGCTGGAAGTAGGGAGAAGTTTTTATTAAGGGTACAAGGCATGTGTATGAGTATGAAGAGAGGAGGGTGAACAGTTTCTAGTGAAGGTTAGTCTGTGGCAGGGATGTGTGATGTCACCAAAATTTGATTTGTTTATGAATTGGGTGGTAAGTGAGGTAAATGTGGGAGTCTTGGAGAGAGGGGTGAGTATGCAGTCTGTAGGGGGTGAGACAGCCTGGGAAGTGAGTCAGGTATTGTTTGCTGATAAGCAGCAGTGGTGACAGATATGAGTGAGAAAATGCAGAAGTTGGTGACTGAGTTTGGGAAAGTGCATGAAAGGAGGAAGTTGAGAATAAATGTGAATGAAAGCAAGGTTATTAGGTTTAGCAGGGTTAAGGGACAGGGATGTGAGTTTGACTGGAGAAAAAATATAGGAAGTGAAGTGTTTTAATTACCTGATAGGGGAATGGCAGCGAATAGTGAGTCATAGGCTGGGTGAGGGAGCAAAGGTTCTGGGATTGCTGAAGAATATGTGGAAAGAGAGATTGTTATCTCAGAGAGCAAAAATGGGTATGTTTGAAGTTGTAGTAGTCCCTACAATATAATGTGGGTGCAAGGCATGGATTGTAGTTAAGCTGTGCATAGGATGGTAGATGTGTTGGAAATGAAATGTTTAAGGACACCATATGGTGTAGTGGTTTGATCAAGTAAATAATAAAAGGGTAAGAGAGAAATGTGATTATAAGAAGAGTGTGGTTGAGAAAGCTGAAGAGAGAGTGTTGAAATGGTTTGGATATATTGAGAGAATGAGTGAGGAAAGGTTGGCAGAGAGGATATATGTTTTAGAAGTGGAAGGAACAAGTAGATCAGGGAAACCAAATTGGAGATGGAAAGATGAAGTGAAAATGATTTTGAGGGATCATGCAGGAGTGTGAAAGCTGTGCATGGGATAGAGTGAATTGGAACGATGTGGTATACAGGGGTCGATGTGCAGTCATTAGACTGAACCAGGGCATGTGATGTGTCCTGGGGAAACCATGGAAAGGTCTTTGGGGCCTGGTTGTGGATAAGGAGCTGTGGTTTCAATGCATTACACATGACAGTAGATGCAGCATTTCTTGGCACTTCCTCGCTAACATGGGAAATGTCCATCAGATATGAAAAAATAAAGCCATGTTTTGTATGTCCATTGAATGATGGAAGTGTGGAACCATCAAGGGGAATGGAAAAGTTATACGGAGTTTTAGACTTTTGAAAGAGAGATAGGAAGAAACTAGGTTGCAGAACCATTAAGCTTTACAAACTTACCTTCATTTGATGCTTTACCATTTAGAAAATGGAAAATCTATTGTAAGAACTGTGCAGTGCTTGCAGTCACAACATAAGTTAATGCTCCTTTTATTTTCTATGCAGATATTCTAAAGTTGTGAAAGATGTAATATTCATATATTATTGATATGTATGTATGTTTCAGGCTGGTCGCATTAGTATCCCCATCATGGCACGTCGTGGTGGTTGTTGTATGTACTTTAACATAATCATTGCATTCATTGGGGTTGTTGGAGGATGGTCTGCTTTTGGAGTGTTTTTCTTCCATTTTGAAAATCGACAGGCAGGAATGTGGGCTTTTGTGTCAGGTAAGTGATAAAAGTAGTTTGTGCATTTTAGAAATATTTAGAGCTTATTTTCTTTCAGACTTCAACAATTTTGGTAAAAACTTGTAAGTGTATCATAAATAAGATCTGATCCTTTTCCACAAGCTTGCAGGGTTTCATGTACAGAATACCTTAGCGCCCCACTTATAGTTCAGAACAGTATGGACATTCAGCTTTCTCTTATTACATTAATTTGATTGTAATTGTGGTTAACATATGAAAAGATTTACTGCAGTGAAACATTGTAGCTTTATTGTCCATTTTGGATGACAAAAGATTCTTTTAAAGGTTTCCAGTATTAAGTTTAATTTTAAAAATGTTCTGTATATAAAAGATTAAAGTTGTATTTTAAACTATTTTACTAATCTGTACAATCATTTGAGATGTAGCAGTCTGGTATGATCATTCTAAAAAGATAGATGATGTAGCAAATGCATTTTTCCTGTATACTCTAGGATCCTTTATATTTATTTATTCTAATTATTGTACTTGATTGCCGTTTCCATTGTCAATGAGATGGCACCAGGAAACAGACGAAGAACGATCCATCCACTCATACACACACACACACACACACACACACACACACACACACACACACACATATATATATATATATATATATATATATATATTTTTTTTTTTTTTTTTTTTTTATACTTTGTCGCTGTCTCCCGCGTTTGCGAGGTAGCGCAAGGAAACAGACGAAAGAAATGGCCCAACCCCCCCATACACATGCACATACACACGTCCACACACGCAAATATACATACCTACACAGCTTTCCATGGTTTACCCCGGACGCTTCACATGCCTTGATTCAATCCACTGACAGCACGTCAACCCCTGTATACCACATCGCTCCACTTCACTCTATTCCTTGCCCTCCTTTCACCCTCCTGCATGTTCAGGCCCCGATCACACAAAATCCTTTTCACTCCATCTTTCCACCTCCAATTTGGTCTCCCTCTTCTCCTCGTTCCCTCCACCTCCGACACATATATCCTCTTGGTCAATCTTTCCTCACTCATTCTCTCCATGTGCCCAAACCATTTCAAAACACCCTCTTCTGCTCTCTCAACCACGCTCTTTTTATTTCCACACATCTCTCTTACCCTTACGTTACTTACTCGATCAAACCACCTCACACCACACATTGTCCTCAAACATCTCATTTCCAGCACATCCATCCTCCTGCGCACAACTCTATCCATAGCCCACGCCTCGCAACCATACAACATTGTTGGAACTACTATTCTATTCCTTCAAACATACCCATTTTTGCTTTCCGGGATAATGTTCTCGACTTCCACACATTTTTCAAGGCTCCCAAAATTTTCGCCCCCTCCCCCACCCTATGATCCACTTCCGCTTCCATGGTTCCATCCGCTGACAGATCCACTCCCAGATATCTAAAACACTTCACTTCCTCCAGTTTTTCACCATTCAAACTCACCTCCCAATTGACTTGACCCTCAACCCTACTGTACCTAATAACCTTGCTCTTATTCACATTTACTCTTAACTTTCTTCTTCCACACACTTTACCAAACTCCGTCACCAGCTTCTGCAGTTTCTCACATGAATCAGCCACCAGCGCTGTATCATCAGCGAACAACAACTGACTCACTTCCCAAGCTCTCTCATCCCCAACAGACTTCATACTTGCCCCTCTTTCCAAAACTCTTGCATTTACCTCCCTAACAACCCCATCCATAAACAAATTAAACAACCATGGAGACATCACACACCCCTGCCGCAAACCTACATTCACTGAGAACCAATCACTTTCCTCTCTTCCTACACGTACACATGCCTTACATCCTCGATAAAAACTTTTCACTGCTTCTAACAACTTGCCTCCCACACCATATATTCTTAATACCTTCCACAGAGCATCTCTATCAACTCTATCATATGCCTTCTCCAGATCCATAAATGCTACATACAAATCCATTTGCTTTTCTAAGTATTTCTCACATACATTCTTCAAAGCAAACACCTGATCCACACATCCTCTACCACTTCTGAAACCACACTGCTCTTCCCCAATCTGATGCTCTGTACATGCCTTCACCCTCTCAATCAATACCCTCCCATATAATTTACCAGGAATACTCAACAAACTTATACCTCTGTAATTTGAGCACTCACTCTTATCCCCTTTGCCTTTGTACAATGGCACTATGCACGCATTCCGCCAATCCTCAGGCACCTCACCATGAGTCATACATACATTAAATAACCTTACCAACCAGTCAACAATACAGTCACCCCCTTTTTTAATAAATTCCACTGCAATACCATCCAAACCTGCTGCCTTACCGGCTTTCATCTTCCGCAAAGCTTTTACTACCTCTTCTCTGTTTACCAAATCATTTTCCCTAACCCTCTCACTTTGCACACCACCTCGACCCAAACACCCTATATCTGCCACTCTGTCATCAGACACATTCAACAAACCTTCAAAATACTCATTCCATCTCCTTCTCACATCACCACTACTTGTTATCACCTCCCCATTTACGCCCTTCACTGAAGTTCCCATTTGCTCCCTTGTCTTACGCACCCTATTTACCTCCTTCCAGAACATCTTTTTATTCTCCCTAAAATTTACTGATAGTCTCTCACCCCAACTCTCATTTGCCCTTTTTTTCACCTCTTGCACCTTTCTCTTGACCTCCTGTCTCTTTCTTTTATACTTCTCCCACTCAATTGCATTTTTTCCTTGCAAAAATCGTCCAAATGCCTCTCTCTTCTCTTTCACTAATACTCTTACTTCTTCATCCCACCACTCACTACCCTTTCTAAACAGCCCACCTCCCACTCTTCTCATGCCACAAGCATCTTTTGCGCAATCCATCACTGATTCCCTAAATACATCCCATTCCTCCCCCACTCCCCTTACTTCCATTGTTCTCACCTTTTTCCATTCTGTACACAGTCTCTCCTGATACTTCTTCACACAGGTCTCCTTCCCAAGCTCACTTACTCTCACCACCTTCTTCACCCCAACACTCACTCTTCTTTTCTGAAAACCCATACTAATCTTCACCTTAGCCTCCACAAGATCCTTTTCAGAAAAATATATATATATATATATATATATATATATATATATATATATATATATATATATATATATATCCCTGGGGATAGGGGATTAAGAATACTTCCCACGTATTCCCTGCGTGTCGTAGAAGGCGACTAAAAGGGGAGGGAGCAGGGGGCTGGAAATCCTCCCCTCTCTTTTTTTTAAATTTTCCAAAAGAAGGAACAGAGGGGGCCAGGTGAGGATATTCCAAAAAAGGCCCAGTCCTCTGTTCCTAACGCTACCTCGCTAACGCGGGAAATGGCGAATAGTTTAAAAGAAAGAAGAAGATATATATATATATGGTTCAATCCATTGACAGCATGTCGACCCCGGTATACCACATCGTTCCAATTCACTCTATTCCTTGCACGCCTTTCACCCTCCTGCATGTTCAGGCCCCGATTACTCAAAATCTTTTTCACTCCATCTTTCCACCTCCAATTTGGTCTCCCTCTTCTCCTCATTCCCTCCACCTCTGACAAACATATCCTCTTGGTCAATCTTTCCTCACTCATTCTCTCCATGTGACCAAACCATTTCAAAACACCCTCTTCTGCTCTCTGAACCACACTCTTTATTTCCACACATCTCTCTTACCCTTACATTACTTACTCGATCAAACCACCTCACACCACATATTGTCCTCAAACATCTCATTTCCAGCACATCCACCCTCTTCCGCACAACTCTATCTATAGCCCACGCCTCGCAACCATACAACATTGTTGGAACCACTATTCCTTCAAACATACCCATTTTTGCTTTCAGAGATAATGTTCTCGACTTCCATACATCCTTCAACGCTCCCAGAATTTTCACCCCCTCCCTCACCCTATGATTCACTTCCATGGTTCCATCCACTGCCAGATCCACTCCCAGATATCTAAAACACTTTACTTCCTCCAGTTTTTCTCCATTCAAACTTACCTCCCAATTGACTTGACCCTCAACCCTACTGTACCTGATAACCTTGCTCTTATTCACATTTACTCTCAACTTTCTTCTTTCACACACTTTACCAAACTCAGTCACCAGCTTCTGCAGTTTCTCACATGAATCAGCCACCAGCGCTGTATCATCAGCGAACAACAACTGACTCACTTCCCAAGCTCTCTCATCCACAGCAGACTGCATACTTGCCCCTCTTTCCAAAACTCTTGCATTCACCTCCCTAACAACCCCATCCATAAACAAATTAAACAACCATGGAGACATCACACACCCCTGCCGCAAACCTACATTCACTGAGAACCAATCACTTTCCTCTCTTCCTACACTTACACATGCCTTACATCCTCGATAAAAACTTTTCACTGCTTCTAACAACTTGCCTCCCACACCATATTTTCTTAATACCTTCCGCAGAGCATCTCTATCAACTCTATCATATGCCTTCTCCAGATCCATAAATGCTACATACAAATCCATTTGCTTTTCTAAGTATTTCTCACATACATTCTTCAAAGCAAACACCTGATCCACACATCCTCTACCACTTCTGAAACCACACTGCTCTTCCCCAGTCTGATACTCTGTACATGCCTTCACCCTCTCAATCAATCCCCTCCCATATAATTTCCCAGGAATACTCAACAAATTTATACCTCTGTAATTTGAGCACTCACTCTTATCCCCTTTGCCTTTGTACAGTGGCACTATGCAAGCATTCTGCCAATCCTCAGGCACCTCACCATGAATCATACATACATTAAATAACCTTACCAACCAGTCAACAATACAGTCACCCCTTTTTTTAATAAATTCCACTGCAATACCATCGAAACCTGCTGCCTTCCCTGCTTTCATCTTCTGCAAAGCTTTTACTACTTCTTCTCTGTTTACCAAATCATTTTCCCAAACCCTCTCACTTTGCACACCACCTTGACCAAAACACCCTATATCTGCCACTCTTATCATCAAACACATTCAACAAACCTTCAAAATACTCACTCCATCTCCTTCTCACATCACCACTACTTGTTATCACCTCCCCATTAGCCCCCTTCACTGAAGTTCCCATTTGCTCCCTTGTCTTACGCACTTTATTTACCTCCTTCCAAAACATCTTTTTGTTCTCCCTAAAATTTAATGAGACTCTCTCACCCCAACTCTCATTTGCCCTCTTTTTCACCTCTTGCACCTTTCTCTTGACCTCCTGCCTCTTTCTTTTATACATCTCCCGCTCATTTGCATTTTTTCCCTGCAAAAATCGTCCAAATGCCTCTCTCTTCTCTTTCACTAATAATCTTACTTCTTCATCCCACCACTCACTACCCTTTCTAATCAACCCACCTCCCACGCTTCTCATGCCACAAGCATCTTTTGCGCAAGCCACCACTGCTTCCCTAAATACATCCCATTTCTCCCCCACTCCCCTTACCTCCTTTGTTCTCACCTTTTTCCATTCTGTACTCAGTCTCTGCTGGTACTTCCTCACACAAGTCTCCTTCCCAAGCTCACTTACTCTCACCACTCTCTTCACCCCAACATTCTCTCTTCTTTTCTGATAACCCCTACAAATCTTCACCTTCGCCTCCACAAGATAATGATTAGACATCCCTCCAGTTGCACCTCTCAGCACATTAACATCCAAAAGTCTCTCTCTTGCGCGCCTATCAATTAACACGTAATCCAATAACGCTCTCTGGCCATCTCTCCTACTTACGTACGTATACTTATGTATATCTTGCTTTTTAAACCAGGTATTCCCAATCACCAGTCCTTTTTCAGCACATAAATCTACAAGCTCTTCACCATTTCCATTTACAACACTGAACACCCCATGTATACCAATTATTCCCTCAACTGCCACATTACTCACCTTTGCATTCAAATCACCCATCACTATAACCCAGTCTCGTGCATCAAAACCACTAACACACTCATTCAGCTGCTCCCAAAACACTTGCCTCTCATGATCTTTCTTCTCATGCCCAGGTGCATATGCACCAATAATCACCCATCTCTCTCCATCACCTTTCAGTTTTACCCATATTAATCGAGAATTTACTTTCTTACATTCTATCACATACTCCCACAACTCCTGTTTCAGGAGCACTACTACTCCTTCCCTTGCTCTTGTCCTCTCACTAACCCCTGACTTTACTCCCAAGACATTCCCAAACCACTCTTCCCCTTTACCCTTGAGCTTCGTTTCACTCAGAGCCAAAACATCCAGGTTCCTTTCCTCAAACATACTACCTATCTCTCCTTTTTTCACATCTTGGTTACATCCACACACATTTAGACACCCCAGTCTGAGCCTTCAAGGAGGATGAGCACTCCCCGCGTGACTCCTTCTTCTGTTTCCCATTTTAGAAAGTTAAAAAAAATACAAGGAGGGGAGGATTTTTGGCCCCCTGCTCCCATATATATATATATATATATATATATATATATATATATATATATATATATATATATATATATATATATATATATATATTTTCTTTCTTTCTTTCAAACTATTCGCCATTTCCCGCATTAGCAAGGTAGCGTTAAGAACAGAGGACTGGGCCTTTGAGGGAATAATCCTCACCTGGCCCTCTTCTCTGTTCCTTTTTTTGCATGTTGTAAAAGGTGAGTAAAAGGGGAGGGAGCGGGGGGCTGGAAATCCTCCCCTTTCATTTTTAATTTTCCAAAACAAGGAAAATAGAAGGGGGCCAAGTGAGGATATTCCCTCAAATGCTCAGTCCTCTGTTCTTAATGCTACCTCGCTAACGTGGGAAATGGCGAATAGTATGAAATAGAATATATATATATATATATATATATATATATATATATATATATATATATATATATATATATATATTCATAAAAGAAAGTGGCAGGAGGTCAAGAGAAAGGTGTAAGAGGTGAAAAAGAGGACAAATGAGAGTTGGGGTGAGAGTTTCGTTACATTTTAGTGAAAATAAAAATATATGTGGTATATGTGGTTTGAGGTGGTTTGATCGGGTAAGTAATGAAAGGGTAAGAGAGGTGTGTGGTAATAAAAAGAGTGTGGTTGAGAGAGCAGAAGAGGGTATTTGAAATGGTTTGGTCACATGGAGAGAATGAGTGAGGAAAGATTGACAAAGAGGATATATGTGTCAGAGGTGGAGGGAAGAAGGAGACATGGGAGACCAAATTGGAGGTGGAAAGATGGAGTTAAAAAGATTTTGAGTAATCGGGGCCTGAACATGCAGGAGGGTGAAAGGTGTGCAAGGAATGGAGTGAATTGGAATGATGTGGTATACTGGGGTCGACGTACTGTCAATGGATTGAACGAGGGCATGTGAAGCATCTGGGGTAAACCATGGAAAGTTCTGTGGGGCTTGGATCTGGAAAGGGAGCTGTGGTTTTGGTGCATTATACATGACAGCTAGAGACTGAGTTTGATCGATTGTGGCCTTTGTTGTCTTTTCCTAGCGCTACCTCGCACACATGGCAGGGTGGCAACGGGAATGAACAAGAGCAGACAGTATGAATTATGTACATGTGTATATATGTATATGTCTGTGTGTGTATATATATGTATATGTTGAGATGTATAGGTATGTTTATCCCTATGAGTCCACAGGGAAAATGAAACACGATAAGTTCCCAAGTGCATTCATGTAATAATCACATCATTAGGGGAGACACAAGAGAGAAATAAAAGTCAGTTGATATACATCGAAGAGACGAAGCTTTGTGTGTGCAAACAGACAATCTCTCCTTGTCTTACATAACACTCTACAACACTTAACTCACACAGCTCCTTCTTAACACTAGATTTCCCTGCAGTGAGTGCTGTGTGCTAGCCCTGCCTTTTGGCTGAATGATAGGAGCAGTAGACAGAAGTAGTAGGTTGGAACATTTAGGGAGGAACATTAGATAGGAACCTTAGGTAGGAGCAGTATTAGGTAGAAGCAGTCAGTTGGAACATTAGGTAGGAGCCTCTTCAAACACTGTGCTAGAGTTGCCCTTAGCTAGTGGCCTGTTAAGGGTGAGGCACTAAAGGCTAAGATGTGGCACTGGAGTTCACTAGGTAAGGAGAGACTATTGCCGTGATCACCTCCTTGAGGGAGTTCCATTTTAGAACAGGCATCCATCAGAGATATAGAATAGATAGATGTAGACAAATTGTATGTAATCTTTTTGTCTGAGTTCCCAAGGTGTAGGTAGCTTTGAAAGACAGCACAAATTACTCTAATCAGATTTAATTCAAGAAATTATGAAGGCCCTTCTGAAGTGCCCTTTGGTCAGTTTCTCTCACTTGCTGATCCATTCTTCGACTGTCTCGTACATCTGCCTGAAAATCTAGTTCTTTCTTTCAACCTCATATATGGGACACCGTCAGATTATGCACATATATTTGACATATTTAAGTCTAGATCTGTTATGCTTTGTCATTTCTCTCTGAACCCATGCTGCATTTCTCATATGAAGTTTCTTGTTTTGGAAGTATTTTCCATTTGTTTTCGGATTTTCATTTTGAGTGTTTTACAGACTGACATGTATGTGATACCAGCTTGTAACTCGCTGTATTTTCCAAATTGTCTTCCTCAAAAATAGGCATTACACATGCTCTCTCCCACTTGCTTGGCAGTGTTCTCTCTTTCATTGAGTTTCTGATGTCTTTTTAAAGTGAGCTGATGAATGTACCTGCTTGCTTCTTCATTACAAGTCTAGAGTTCATCAGAGTTGTGTGCCTTAAAAGGATGAACATCCTTTAGTTGCTTACTTTTATCTTGTCTTGGCCTTGGTGCTTTTAATGGTCTCTGTCATCTCATCTCATTAGTACTGGTTAGTGGATGCTCCATTGTGAATCCACCTGAGAACCAAGTACTCATTCCATATATCCTCCTTTCAGCTAACAACTGGATTGTGATGAATTTATGGAACACCTGTGGATTGTTACTAAACTCAGCCCTACTATTCTTGAAACCTCACCACCCATACCTGTCCATTTTGTTGCATTCATCTCTCACTCTTCCAGACTTTTTTTTCTGGTTCTGTGTCTACTAGGGGAAGCTAGAGTGAATGTGAGCGAATGAGGCCATTTTGTTTTCATCTGCGTCTAGCACTGCCTCACTGGCATAGGACATGGCAAACACGTGAAAGAAAAAAGTTTCTCTTAATGTTAGGGCTGTACTCATGGGTTGTTTATTCTTTTATGATTTCAAAAACTAATTCTTACTAAGTCATTTTGATAGTTAATTCTCAGTTCATGACTTTATGTGGTAAGTCTATGAATCAGTCTTAAATCAGCTTGATATAGCAAGATTATTGTTTTTTGCTAATAGAAATATATTTTGCTTGTATTTAAATAAATATGAATATGTAGGAAGAGAGGAAAGTGATTGGTTCTCAGTGAATGTCGGTTTGTGGCAGGGGTGCGTTTTGTCTCCATGGTTGTTTAATTTTTTTATGGATGGGGTTGTTAGGGAGGTGAATGCAAGGGTTTTGGAAAGCGGGGCAAGTATGCAGTCTTTTGTGGATGAGAGGGCTTGAGAAGTGAGTCAGTCGTTGTTAGCTGATGATAGAGCGCTGGTGGCTGATTCGGGTGAGAAACTGCAGAAGCTGGTGACTGAGTTTGGTAAAGTGTGTGAAAGAAGAAATCTGAGAGTAAATGTGAATAAGAGGAAGGTTATTAGGTACAGTAGGGTTGAGGGACAAGTCAATTGGGAGGTAAGTTTGAATGGAGAAAAGCTGGAAGTGAAATGTTTTAGATATCTGGGAGTGGATTTGGTAGTGGATGGAACCATGGAAGCAGAAGTGAGTCACAGGGTGGGGGAGGGGGGGAAAGTTTTGGGAGCATTGAAAAATGTGTGGAGGGCAAGAACATTATCTTGGAAAGCAAAAGTGGGTATGTTTGAAGGAATAGTGGTTCCAAAAATGTTATATGCTTGCGAGGCTTGGGCTATAGATAGAGTTGTGCGGAGGAGGGTGGATGTGCTGGAAATGAGAATGGTGTGAGGTGATTTGATCGAGTAAGTAATGAAAGGGTAAGAGAGATGTGTGGTAATAAAAAGAGTGTGGTTGAGAGAGCAGAAGAGGATGTTTTGAAATGGTTTGGTCACATGGAGAGAGTGAGTGAGGAAAGATTGACAAAGAGGATTTATGTGTCGGAGGTGAAGGGAATGAGGAGAAGCAGGAGACCATATTGGAGGTGGAAAGATGGAGTGAAAAAGATTTTGAGCAATCGGGGCCTGAACATGCAGGAGGGTGAAAGGCGTGCAAGGAATAGAGTGAATTGGAACAATGTGGTATACCAGGGTTGACGTGCTGTCAGTGGATTGAACCAGGGCTTGTAAAGCATCTGGGGTAAACCATGGAAAGTTTTGTGGGGCCTGGATGTGGAAAGGGAGCTGTGGTTTCAGGGCATTGTACATAACAGCTAGAAACTGAGTGTGAACAAATGTGGCCTTTGTTGTCTTTTCCTAGTGCTACCTCGCACGCATGTTGGGGAAGGGGGTTGTCATTTCATGTATGGTGTGGTGGCGACAGGAATGAATAAAGGCAGCAAGTATGAATTATGTACATGTTTTTATATGTATATATCTGTGCATGTATATATATGTATACATTGAGATGTATAGGTATGTATATGTGCATATGTGGATGCATATGTATATACATGTGTATGTGGGTGGGTTGGGCCATTCTTTCGTCTGTTTCCTTGCGATACCTCGCTAACGCTGGAGACAGCGACAAAGTATAATAAATAAATGTATTAAGTTAATATGAATATGTACAAGTGTATATATGTATATGTCTGTGTAATTTTGTATGTTATGTATATGTATGTATATATGCATGGATGGGCACTTATGTATATGTATGGGCACATGAGTGGATGGGTCTTTCTTTGTCTGTTTCCTGGCGCTACCACACTAATGCGGGAAATTGCAATCAAGTACAAAATTATGTTTTAACTTGCCATGTTTCTACCACAGGGACTTTTGCAGCAACAACCCTCTTCATTCACATACTGTACAAGAAACATGCACTTGAGTTGTGGTATACACCAGAGAACCTACTTCAGATCCGACTTTTGGGCCTTTTAGGATTAATAGCTGGACTCACTGGAGCAGCTGCATACACTGGTATTGCTGTAACCAAACATGAAGGTAAAGCTACATTTTCTTTACATTAAATCCTGTCTTAATTCATACAGTTTACTAGTTCATCTTTTTTAGAACTGAATTGATAATAGTTGATGGTTTAGATATGATATAGAAACTGGATGAGCGATAAGGATTTGTCAAGACATTATTCACTTATGTAAGCTTATGTAAGTACTTTGAATTTGTTTATAGATTCCTTTTTTGCTCATCCTTGCCTGTTCAAATATTAGAGAAGAAATAAAGTTTTGAATTTGTTTATTTGATGATTAGAAAGATTCTTTACATTGTTCATGTATTCTAATTGTATACATATTCTGTTTATATCTTGACAATGAAACTGATAGGTCATATTCATCTATCCAGGTTTTTCTTTATAAGGAAATTTTTTTTGTTGCACAGAATAAGCATTAGTCTCGACTGACAAATTAGCATAGTATATAATTGACAGAATAAGAAGCACTTCTTAAGTGTGAAAGTTGATGTTTCACTTTAAGATGCTGGGTTTGGGTTGAGGATGTGTATTAGTGATGTTTTAGAGGCTGTATGTACCAGATCCACCCCATGGAATTGACATTGCATTAATGATGGTAAAATAGAATAGATGTGATATAGATAGATAAGGATCCTGTTGCAGAATGTTTGACCATTTGTAATGCAGAAAACAGCATCTATGATAAAGAGGATTATTTTTTTCAGAAGCTAACCTACGAATATTTCACTGTCCTGTATATTCATGTGCATGATAATTGAACAATGGCAGTCTTGATTTTCTGTGTACAGGGCAAAGAAAGATGTTGCAGGACTCCACCTGCTTGAGGTTGAAAGGTGAGTGAAAAAGTGACCTTTAGCAAGGCTGTATTATCAGTTGAAGTAGGGTGCTGTGTCCTCAATGAATTTGTTAATTCAGAGGCCATCCTGTCCCTATTGCTAAGAGTAGTTCATCTTTTAAGCTATTGGAGCCTTTAGAGAATGAGTCCTGGGGCTAAATGATGATAATAATAATAATGAAAGTTAATGAAATGAAATTTATTCATATGATCGAATAGTAATAAGTGTTCTTGGCACAGTTGACAAGGTAACTGGTAAGCTGTGATTAACAAACACTTTTAAATGAAAAAAAGGTGTAATTAAGAAGTAGAGGGCATATGCAGCCCAGATATTTGCTCTAAAGGAGTGTGATCCAGTGAAGAGGAAAGTATACAGTATATATGGATATGGAAGAGGGATGTTTTGATATATGGTGTCCATGGAATACTTATAAATGCTGTTAAGAGATTATACAATGGAAGTAGTGTTTTTGTAAGTGGAAATGGTAGGATTGATAAGTGGTTATGGTTGTATTGATAAGTGGTTTAAATTAAATGTAAAAGTGTTGGAAGGCTATGCAATATCATCATGGTCATTTAATTTTTTATGGATGGAGCATTACATAAGATGAGAGTAAGGTTGGTTGGGTGTATTGTACTGAATAATGGTGTTGGAACAGAATGTAAGGTGCCACTGTTGTTGTATGTAGATGATGACAACGTTTTTTGTATAGTAGGAAGAGATGGATAGATCAGAAGATTACTCTGATGATGTGTGCAGGAGTTGGAACCTAAATGCGAGTAAGAGAAAGTTTCATGTTTTTGAATGATGTAGGCAGTTGCAGTGCATTATCAGTTTGGAGAAGAATGATAAGTTTTGCCTGCGTCTCTGTGCTTGAAATAATGATCACTATTAATGGTGGAGAAAACGCAGAGTTGAGAGTAGTCATGGAAGGGAAGTAGTTTGGAGGCTCACTAAATACTCTTGTGAATGGGAAGAATTTAACTGTAGGGTACACAAGGCACTTGCATGCTAGAGCAATTATCTCACCTCTAATTTGTTGAAGTGAAACCTTACTTTTTCTTGGTCAGGATGGGTCAGCATTAAGAGCAGTAAATATGGAATTAGAAAAGTAAGATATAGATTATTATTTTTCTTATTCCCATACTTAACCACCGTCTCCTGCGTTAGTGAGGTAGCACAAGAAAACAGACAAGGCATGGCCCGACCCACCCACATACACATGTATACACATAAACGCCCACACATGCACATGTACATACATATACATTTCAACGTATGCATACATATACATACACAGACATAAACATATATACACAGGTACATATCCATACTTGCCTTCATCCATTCCTGTTGCCACCCCATCACACACGAAATAGCATTCCTACCCTCCTCCAGCAAAGCAGCACCAGGAACAGACAAAAAAGGCCACATTCGTTCACACTCAGTCTCTAGCTGTCATGTCTAATGCACTGAAACCACAGCTCCCTTTCCACATCCAGTCTCCACAGACCTCTCCATGTTTTACCCTAGATGCTTCACATGCCCTAGTTCAGTCTATTGACAGCACGTCGACCCTGGTATACCACGCCATTCCAATTCACTCTATTCCTTGCACTCCTTTCACCTTCCTGTATGTTCAGGCATCAAACACTCAAAATCTTTTTCATTCCATCCTTCCACCTCCAATTTGGTCTCCTGCTTATTCTTGTTCCTTCCACCTCTGAGACATATGTCCTATTTGTCAATCTTTCCTCACTCATTCTCTCCATGTGACCAAACAATTTCAACACACCCTCTTCTGCTCTCTCAACCACACTCTTTATATTACCACACATCTCTCTTACCCTTTCATTACTTACTCGATCAAACCACCTCACACCACATATTTCCAATGCATCCACCCTCCTCTGCACAACCCTATCAGTAGCCCATGCCTTGCAACCATACAACATTGTTGGAACTACTATTCCTTCAAGCATAACCATTTTTGCTCTCTGAGATGATGTTCTCGCCTTCCACACATTCTTCAATGCTCCCAGAACCTTCGCTCCATCCCCCACCCTGTGACTCACTTCTGTTTCCATGGTCCCATTCACTGCCAAGTCCACTCCCAGATATCTAAAATACTTCACTTCCTTCAAGTCCACTCCCAGATATCTAAAATACTTCATCTCCTTCAGTTTTTCTCCATTCAAACCTACCTCCTACTTAATTTGTCCCTCAACCCAACTGAACCTAATAACCTTGCTCTTATTCACATTCACTCTCAACTTTCTTCTTTCACACACTTTACCAAACTCAGTCACCAACTTCTGCAGTTTCTCACCGGAATCAGCCACCAACTCTGTATCATGTGCAAACAACCACTGATTCACTTCCCAAGTCCTCTCATCCAGAACAGACTGCATACTTGCCCCTCTCTCCAAAACTCTTGCATTCACCTCCCTAACCACCCCATCCATAAACAAATTAAACAACCATGGAGACATCATGCACCTCTGCCGCAGCCCGACATTCGCTGGGAACCAATCACTTTTTTCTCTTCCTACTCGTATGGATGCCGTACATCTTTACCATTATTTAATTTATAACCCAAGGACTATTTATATAGGGCTCCTGCAGCTTCAAGGTTGTGCTACAGTGAGAAGCAGGAAAATGATGAATATCTTTGGAGTGAGAAGTTCTTTGTCAACTGATGATGTTACAGCCTGATTGAAGATGATATTTTATGTGCAGTGTAAATTCAAGCAAGTGAAGTCAATCTTTTAGATACTAATTTGCTATCACCCTCATAGAAACGTAGATCCTAGATCAGATGAAAAATGGCTTCATTTGCTTTAATTTACTCTTTCTCTGTTTTGTATAATGTATGAGCAGAGCCCCCATCCACAGTCAAGCCTGACAGAACCCTCTGTGGGTTTCTTTTGACTGCTTCATGTCTCTTGCTTCAGTCCATTGACTGCACATCTTCTATTGTATACCACATCACTATGATATGCTCTTTCCTATGCACACCTATCACCCTCCTTTATGGTCTGGCCCTAGTAACTCATAGCTGTCCTTACTCCAAACTTCCATCTCTTTTTCTCAGCCGCTTTTTCCTTTGCTCCCTCCATTTGTGACATTTATGTGATTTTACTCACTCTTAAGCTGTCATTCCTTACATGGTCAACCCTCCTCACACCACACATTTAACTCAAGCATTTCATTTCCATACACTTCCACCCTCCTCCATTGATTTGGAGTTTGGGCCCACAACTTGCACCTGTACATCAGTGTTGGGACTATTGTGCCATCAGTCATAACCATCCTTGTCTTCACAGATAGTGAGCTCTTGTTTTGTAAACTTTTCAGTACATCTAGAGCCTTTACCCCCTCATCCATCTGTGATTCACTCCAGCTCCCGTAAGTCCATATGCTCCAATGCCTACTCGCAAGTATCAGAAACACTCCATTAAATTCTCTCTCTCTCTCTCTCTCTCTCTCTCTCTCTCTCTCTCTCTCTCTCTCTCTCTCTCTCTCTCTCTCTCTCTCTCTCTCTCTCTCTCTCTCTCTCTCTCTCTCTCTCTCTCTCTCTCTCTCTCTCTCTCTCTCTCTCTCTCTCTCTCTCTCTCTCTCTCTCTCTCTCTCTCTCTCTCTCTCTCTCTCTCTCTCTCTCTCTCTCTCTCTCTCTCTCTCTCTCTCTCTCTCTCTCTCTCTCTCTCTCTCTCTCTCTCTCTCTCTCTCTCTCTCTCTCTCTCTCTCTCTCTCTCTCTCTCTCTCTCTCTCTCTCTCTCTCTCTCTCTCTCTCTCTCTCTCTCTCTCTCTCTCTCTCTCTCTCTCTCTCTCTCTCTCTCTCTCTCTCTCTCTCTCTCTCTCTCTCTCTCTCTCTCTCTCTCTCTCTCTCTCTCTCTCTCTCTCTCTCTCTCTCTCTCTCTCTCTCTCTCTCTCTCTCTCTCTCTCTCTCTCTCTCTCTCTCTCTCTCTCTCTCTCTCTCTCTCTCTCTCTCTCTCTCTCTCTCTCTCTCTCTCTCTCTCTCTCTCTCTCTCTCTCTCTCTCTCTCTCTCTCTCTCTCTCTCTCTCTCTCTCTCTCTCTCTCTCTCTCTCTCTCTCTCTCTCTCTCTCTCTCTCTCTCTCTCTCTCTCTCTCTCTCTCTCTCTCTCTCTCTCTCTCTCTCTCTCTCTCTCTCTCTCTCTCTCTCTCTCTCTCTCTCTCTCTCTCTCTCTCTCTCTCTCTCTCTCTCTCTCTCTCTCTCTCTCTCTCTCTCTCTCTCTCTCTCTCTCTCTCTCTCTCTCTCTCTCTCTCTCTCTCTCTCTCTCTCTCTCCAGAGCATTTGTTATCCTTAAATAGCTATTGACTCACCTTCAAGGCCCATCCCATGCCCAGTTCTCTCGTAGATGCTATTTCACCTCCTCATCTTTAAACAGTCTTGATGACATCACACACCACTGACACAGACTCATCTTTACATAGAACCAATTGCCCTTCTCCCTTCCTAAAACACTCCTTTCCTGTCTTTGCTTTCTGCTCACACCATATATTCGTAACACCTTCCACAAGGGAGATAAGTCAACTGTATCATACACTTTCTTGGGATCCAAGAATGCCTTTATACAAATCCTTCATTTTCGAGGTATTTCTAACAAGCTTCTTTTTTGAGGTATTTTTAACACAGATTCTTCAAAACAAACTTCTGGTCTAGTCATCCTCTACTGCTCTTAATGCCACATAGCCTCCCCAAACCCGATGCTCTGTGCATTCCTTCACCTTCTCATTCACCACAGTACCATACAACTTACCAGGTATTCTAAACACTTATACCTCTGTAGTGCAAAAATTTTAACATTTACTTTTGTCACCCTTGTCTTTTGGTAATGGCATCAAATTCATTCCACTCATCCTTACATACCTCACCTTGACCATGGATCCTCTGAAAATCTTGACAAACCAGTCAACAACACTGTCGCATCCTTTCTCATGGAGTCGGCCTTTTGCAGTGGCATATCTACTGATACCCCTCCCCCCCTTTCTCCCACCAAACATAACATGGCAAGTAATAAAGCACTCTACTGGATTTTATAAATTCCTCCCCATGAGAAATGTATTTTTTTTTAAAAAGCACCTATCAGTTCTTGACAACTAGAGCAGCATTTTTCTGTATGCAGTATTTGCTCATGCTGTAGTACCTCGAGATGTAAAACCAATAATTGTTTTTCACGGCACTAATGCACTATTGCAGTATGCTAACATCTTCAAGGTTAACAAAAGTTAAAGTATGCAAAGATCTTTCACAGCCTATGATGACACTCAGAAAAGTGAAATTCTGTATTAGGTACAACATAAAATGCTGAGAATGCTCTGTATAGAGTACAGACAAAAGTGATGTGTCATGATTTGCTGTTGAAAAAATCTCTGAAGGTATGGTTCCTAGTTCACACTAAAAATATTTCTCAGTTGGTATGACAGGCATGGAAGATTACCCCAGAAGTCAGAATTTGCAGTATAGGAAAGCACTGTAAACCTAGAGAACCAAAAATTTTCTTGTGCGCTGCTATTAGAAGCACACTCTGGAGAAAAATAAAAAGGGCCTGGACAAGTGCATGCATAGTGTGCAAAACATGCCAGGATTCGGTAGTTATTTAGGCAGGCAGGCTGCAGCCTTGAAAAGCAGGGAGCCATGGGTGTCAATTTACACACACAATTTCCTTCCTCAAGTTGAACTGTGCACATTGGAGGCTATGTTGGTTAACCATAAATGGCAACCCAAACAAAGGATGAGTAACTGGTAGTGCTGAAGTTTCAGTAACTCATTACTGATCATGGTGGAGGTTATGCACCTTCTCTTGGGACTTTCCATATTGTTGGCACCAACTGCCACCCATAGCACCCCGTGCCACATCCCCACTACTCATAATTCCCTCTGCTGTGCTCCCATCCTCCATACTTAGGATTGTTCAGTTCAGTATATACAGTAAACCCTCGATTTAATGGACCCCAACTTAATGGATTTCAGATTTAAGAGACAAATGATACTGTACATTAATTAATGATAATTTGAAAGATTAAGAAATTTCAAATACCGCACCATGCACATTTCTTATCACACTTGTTTTTTCTAGTGTTGGGCAGACTGGTTTTGTTTCCATCTCAGTCTGCCTTAAGCTATTGTGCAGTCAGGTTGTATACAGAGTGTTTCTGTTATTTCAGAATTGTGATTTTATCTATTAAATGATTTTGCAATCCTTACAATTCAAAATGATATCAAGTGAATGTAAGAGGTGCAGTGAAAGCAGGTAGTCTGTCTTCACTTTATCATAAAGAAGTATCCTTTCACCAGATTCCATCACCTATGTCTCAGTCTGACTCCTGCCTCCAACTGCCCGGCGAACGTTCCTGCACTGCCCACCACCTAAATTTCATACCACACACTAAACCCTACCCCTCATGATATTTTGGCAACTAAATGTGACATTGCATTACAACAAAAGCAAAACTAAGAACAAGAAAACAACACCAAAAAAGGGAATGAAATTAAAATTCAACAAGGCATAAGGCAAATATACACATAAATCACTGCTCAGCAGCAGTACACTTCCTTTACATGCAAGTAGAACAAAAGTGACATAAAATACTGTGTTCACTCTTTACAGGAACCACCACAAACATAATCTTGTAAGTGTGCAAGGCGGTGTCTCACAGGACAAGGGTGCCACTTACCTGAGGCTGGGTGTTGCCACAACTGGGAGGTGAAACTACTGCTGGTGGGTACTCCTCTTGACCCACGGGGGTCTTGGGGATCAGTGAAACCTCGGGGTGTAGGTGACATTGGTTTTGCAAAGACAGGCAGCCACTGCCATCCAGCTTCACTGAGTATTGTCTGTGTGGCTTCACCTCCTCTTCCATGCCAGATCCGTCCCACACCTTCAAAGTGATGTCCTGCATGCAGACAGGGGTGCCCACATACAGCTGGGGCAGCGTAGGGACGTTACCTGCTAGGCCACCCTGCACATGAGCCTGGCTCTGCCATGGCCTGCTCTCTGTTTCACAGAGCAGTTCTCCATCACTAATTTGTTGGATAATGTTGCTGGGGGTGCCAGGACACCATCTTACAACTGTCTTCCTGCTGCTAGGAGTGCAGATGACTTATCCCCCTCTCTCAGGGGTGTTGGGATATTGGAGCATAGCCTGAGTCGCTTTGCTGTTGTGCATGCTACTTCCAACACCTGTTTAGCTGCCTTTTCCTCTGCTTTGGTGCATCTGTTGGACTGGGGGATGTGGGCTTAGGAGATGCGGGCCATAATTCCTCATTTTTTGTTGAAAGCTTTCATCTTTCTTCTGTCTAGATCGGTTCCCCTGTCAAGGCGATTTTTTTGGAAGCGTCTTTTCTGTTGAAGAAGGTGAGCAGACTTGCGATAACTTGGGATTTTCATACATAGGTTTGAATTCTACTCTGCGCCATGCAAGAGGTGCAATGAAAGCAGGTAGTCTGTCCTCACTTTATTATAAAGAAGTATCCTTTCACAGGAGAGAGGTGGCATCACTCAATCTCAGTCTGACTCCTGAATCTAACTGCCTGTCAAGCATTTTCATTCTACTGGGTGCCCACAGCCCATCAAAACACACACTAAACCTACAGTGATAGAGGAGTTGAAAGTAAGCATGTGAACTTAAATGTTGCACAGAAGTAGGTTACATTCGATTTAACGGACTTTTGGCATCAACAGACACCCCTTCCCCTTATTAGACCATTAAATCGAGGGCACACTGTACTGTGTTTTCCCAATTTAGGAATGCTTAACTTCTTTAAAGGTTTTGATAGTTTTTTGCACCCAATCAGGCAGATAAAAGAATTATGATTTGTTTAACATACTTAGGATTGCCCACTCCAGTAATTGATGTGTTTTCCCAAACTAGGAATTGCAAAGGCTTATTTCTTAAGAAAATGATGATGGATTTTATATTTCTTTGCACCTCTTCATAAGAAACTGTCTTTCCCTTTTTTGCATACTCGTGTTAAAAGAAAAATCATGCCCTAAAAGGGTTTAGAGAACATGGGTTTCACAGTATAGAACAAACATAATGGATGAGCTTTAATTTGAAAGACTAACTCCATTACCAGCCATATTAGTCATGCCAATAAGGAGCATAGATATTCACTGTAGACAGGTCATGAGTTAAATTCATTTTGTTTTGATGAAAAATGGTATATAAACTCTTACAAGTTTGAGGCCATTTTATATTTATAATTTCCTACACATTCACATTTAAGGTTGCATGTTTCTTTTCCCTGCCTTTTCATGATAGTCTCAGACCTCTCTCTTCACTAATTATGTGTCATATTCACTCCCATCCATTCATTCACACCCTGCTTGTCACATCCAAATTACTCTCATGAAACTTGTTCGAGAAATTATTCTTCTCACATCATTCATACTTGAGTTCCACTCTTGATAAGAACTATATTTATTGATTTTTCATTATTTCTGACTGGTTTACATGAAAGAATGCAAAACTGCCCTCTACTCTTATAATCAGAAGGTGAAGGGTTTAATGGATCCTTTTGAAAATAACTTGCTTGTAAGAAACTTCTATCAGCCAGCACTTTGCACAAAAATAATTATCGTGGAGTGGACTGGAAATTTAATGACACAAAAATGAATAATTTTTATAATGCACAAAAATAATTTTTGTGAAGTGGACTGGAAATTTAATGACACAAAAATAAATCATTTTTGTAAGCAGCAGGTGTTCTACTGTCTCAGTCTTTTAATTATTTAAGTTTCCATGGGAAGCACAGGTTAGCAGCCAAATATATGCTGGATGTGAATACTTAGTGTTGACTGTGTTCTAAAAGGCCAGATTGCTTGAATGTATTAGCATTTTTGAATGTTTTGTACTCCCTTTATAATGAAAGATTTTACATTCAGATCTCCCCATAATGGACAACATTGGAACAAGTCATTACTTCATGGCAATATGGGCACTTTTGACTTTGAAGTGGGGAGCATCCCTCTTTGCTTTCTCACATGTCTACCGCAAGAGACTTCTTGAGGAGTACCATCCACTGCTGGCATAAAGTGGAAATCTTGTGAAGTTTTATACTTTCTCAGCATTGCTGTCTTTATTAGTACCTCAGCAAGCACACTGATGTAAAATTTATATTGAGTTCTTGTATATTTTTATTTTATCTAATTAGTTGTGAATTAGAGTGAACAGGTTCTTGTACCTAGTTTTATGCCTTTATATTCATAATAGATGGTTATTTAGATAGTCATTACTGTTGTGCTGTGTACCTCAAGATATTTTAGTAAGATAAGAAGAGGGTATTGATTGAGAGGGTGAAGGCATGTACAAAGCATCAGATTGGGGAAGAGCAGTGTGGTTTCAGAAGTGGTAGAGGATGTGTGGATCAGGTGTTTGCTTTGAAGAATGTATGTGAGAAATACTTAGAAAAGCAAATGGATTTGTATGTAGCATTTATGGATCTGGAGAAGGCATATGATAGAGTTGATAGAGATGCTCTGTGGAAGGTATTAAGAATATATGGTGTGGGAGGAAAGTTGTTAGAAGCAGTGAAAAGTTTTTATCGAGGATGTAAGGCATGTGTATGTGTAGGAAGAGAGGAAAGTGATTGGTTCTCAGTGAATGTAGGTTTGCGGCAGGGGTGTGTGATGTCTCCATGGTTGTTTAATTTGTTTATGGATGGGGTTGTTAGGGAGGTAAATGCAAGAGTTTTGGAAAGAGGGGCAAGTATGAAGTCTGTTGGGGATGAGAGAGCTTGGGAAGTGAGTCAGTTGTTGTTCGCTGATGATACAGCGCTGGTGGCTGATTCATGTGAGAAACTGCAGAAGCTGGTGACTGAGTTTGGTAAAGGGTGTGGAAGAAGAAAGTTAAGAGTAAATGTGAATAAGAGCAAGGTTATTAGGTACAGTAGGATTGAGGGTCAAGTCAATTGGGAGGTGAGTTTGAATGGAGAAAAACTGGAGGAAGTGAAGTGTTTTAGATATCTGGGAGTGGATCTGTCAGCGGATGGAACCATGGAAGCGGAAGTGGATCATAGGGTGGGGGAGGGGGCAAAAATTCTGGGGGCCTTGAAGAATGTGTGGAAGTCGAGAACATTATCTCGGAAAGCAAAAATGGGTATGTTTGAAGGAATAGTGGTTCCAACAATGTTGTATGGTTGCGAGGCGTGGGCTATGGATAGAGTTGTGCGCAGGAGGATGGATGTGCTGGAAATGAGATGTTTGAGGACAATGTGTGGTGTGAGGTGGTTTGATCGAGTGAGTAACGTAAGGGTAAGAGAGATGTGTGGAAATAAAAAGAGCGTGGTTGAGAGAGCAGAAGAGGGTGTTTTGAAGTGGTTTGGGCACATGGAGAGAATGAGTGAGGAAAGATTGACCAAGAGGATATATGTGTCGGAGGTGGAGGGAACGAGGAGAAGAGGGAGACCAAATTGGAGGTGGAAAGATGGAGTGAAAAAGATTTTGTGTGATCGGGGCCTGAACATGCAGGAGGGTGAAAGGAGGGCAAGGAATAGAGTGAATTGGAGCGATGTGGTATACCGGGGTTGACGTGCTGTCAGTGGATTGAATCAAGGCATGTGAAGCGTCTGGGGTAAACCATGGAAAGCTGTGTAGGTATGTATATTTGCGTGTGTGGACATATGTATATACATGTGTATGGGGGGGGGGGTTGGGCCATTTCTTTCGTCTGTTTCCTTGCGCTACCTCGCAAACGCGGGAGACAGCGACAAAGTATAATAAAAAAAAAAAAATAAGAATAATATTACATTTTTTTATGTGTGAACAACCAGTGAAAAGGACTAAATGCTGTGAATTTGTGTACAAACATGTATTACAATCCTAATGCAATTTAGAATTCTGTAACATTTTCACTTTTGTTTTAGCTTTTCATGATTTTGTTTTATCAACTTGCATGAGTGTTGATTCTAGGTCATATGTTCAGCAATAAAACTTCAGATCTTGTCTTTTTAAGTGCCAGAGCTTAGGTTGTAGCATGTTGACATTGTGATATTTGATTTTTCAGCCCTTTACTTTAGACTGAAAATGAGCTTCACTCATGTATATCATAATGAATTTTGTTCCCAAACCTTTTCACTCATTTTTCATTTCTCATTCATGAATACTGATTTTTTTTGTGTTTCTTGTATCTCTTACAGGTATTGCTGTTCTTCAAGAAATTGTCTAAATTTCATAGGGATTACATTAAATATTGAAGGAGGTTTGTAACCCCCATATAAGGCATGAAACAATCTGCTTATGTTTTAGGTTTGATTAAATTTTATGCATCACCCTCATATTTTCTCAAGTGTCTTTTGCTGCACCTGGGAATTTTATGGTTAGTGGAAATGTGAATATTAATGCATTTCTCAGTAAGTTTATCATTTTGGTATTTAGCCACATCTTATAGGTATGGAATCATTTTAAATGTAAGCTATATGATATATAAGATTTGCTTTTTACTACCATTTTTCCTCTGTTTATGCACCTTGTCTTTACAGTATAGTTGTGTGTATATTTTTAAATTCTTGAGATGATTGCGCTGATCTTGATTCACACAATCTAGATTGTAGATGTATTTGCATAGTTTACACTTGAAATTTGATATTGTATGATACTGTCATAGTATTTTAGTTTATGTGTACATTTGATATTAACAAGAGTGACTTACAAGAATGCTGGTAGTAATACTAGCGTATACTTTTTGCCTTTGAAAGTTGAATTGAATTTCCTTTATTAGATCACTTGTACTATTGTCATTCCTATATAGGTATTTTTCAGTTTTAGGTAATAGTATGGGAAGACTGGTCTTAGAGCTTTAATCCACTTCTGGCACAGTTGAATGTTCCAGAAAGAATTGAAATACTGAACATTTTCAGAACGTGCCTCTCAATATATTTTCCATATTCTTTTGGTGAACTGATAACTGGTCAACTTGCAGTTGTGTGCACCTTGCTCTGAATACCAGTATATGACAGTAAGACTCATATTAAACCTTGAATGATAATTTCTGGTGATCACACTGAAATAAGTGATCAGTTGTACATATTTAGGTTATACCTTCCATTTTTATACCTGATCAGCACTGTGAATGTTATTAGACAGAAGTTTTCAACCAGTTCTTTGATCATGTAGTAGTGCATGAGATAATGAGGAGTAGACATGGGACTGAAACTTTCACAAGAATATCAGTTGAGTGTAGATCATGTTTGTTCTTTACGGGCGTATTTTAAAATTTTAAGGAGTTTGTTAAGTTATATGGAGTGAAGTTTACTACCCACTAATCTTGCATTGATTTTGGTTTCGATACATTATACACGACAGTTAGAGAATTGATATGAGCAGGTGTGGCCTTTCTTCATCTGTTCCTGGTGCTACTTCACTAACGGGGGAAATGGTGATTAAGTATGAAAAAAATAACCATGCTCCCTGAATGTAAAAGACCAATGGCCAGGCTTTTATATCAGACAGGCTACCAACTTATGTCATACGTTTAGTAATGGTTGAATAAGTTGAAGACTGTTTTGCTGGCTTGTTTTTCTTTTTTCGTTTGTGTTTTGTGTTTTCTCCGTGAGTGAGGTAGTGTATTTATTTTTTATTATTATAGTTAGTCGCTGTCCCCCATGTTAGCAAGGTAGCGCAAGGAAACAGACAAAAGAATGGCCCAACCCATCCACATTCACATGTACTTACATAAACGCCCACACACGCACTTATATGTACCTATACATTTCAGTGTATACATACATATACATACACAGACATTTACATATATACACATGTATACATCCGCACTTCCTGCCTTCATCCATTCCTGTCACCACCCCACCACACATGAAATGGCACCCCCTCCCCCCAGGCGTGCATGAGGTACTGCTTAGAAAAGAAAACAAAGGCCACATTCGTTCACACTCAGTCTCTAGCTGTCATGTAATAATGCACCAAAACCACAGCTCCCTTTCCACATCCAGGCCCCACAGAACTTTCCATGGTTTACCCCAGACGCTTCACATACCCTGGTTCAATCCATTGACACCACGTCGACCTTGGTATACCACATCGTTCCAATTCACTTTATTCCTTGCACGCCTTTCACCCTCCTGCATGTTCAGGCCCTGATTGCTCAAAATCTATTTCACTCCATCTTTCCACCTCCAATTTGGTCTCCCACTTTCCACATTCCCTCCACCTCTGACACATATATCCTCTTGGTCAATCTTTCCTCACTCATACCCTCCATGTGACCAAACCATTTCAAAACACCCTCTTCTGCTCTCTCAACCACACTCTTTTTATTACTACACATCTCTCTTACCCTTTCATTACTTACTTGATCAAACCACCTCACACCACATATTGTCCTCAAACATCTCATTTCCAGCACATCCACCCTCCTCTGCACAACTCTATCTATAGCCCACACCTCGCAACCATATAACATTGTTGGACCCACTATTCCTTAACTTTCTCAAAGGGGAAATAGAAGAAGGAGTCACGCGAGGAGTGCTCATCCTCCTTGAAGTCTCAGATTAGAGTGTCTAACTGTGTGTGGATGTAACCAAGATGAGAAAAAGAGGAGAGATAGGTAGTATGTTTGAGGAAAGGAACCTGGATATTTTGGCTCTGAGTGAAACAAAGCTCAATGGTAAAGGAGAAGAGTGGTTTGGGAATGTCTTGGGAGTAAAGTCAGGGGTTAGTGAGAAGACGAGAGCAAGGGAAGGAGTAGCACTACTCCTGAAACAGGAGTGGTGGGAGTATGTGATAGAGTGTAAGAAAGTAAACTCTAGATTGATATGGGTAAAACTGAAAGTGGATGGAGAGAGATGGGTGATTATTGGACCATATGCACCTGGGCATGAGAAGAAAGATCATGAGAGGCAAGTGTTTTGGGAGCAGCTGAGTGTGTTAGTAGTTTTGATGCACGAGACTGGGTTATAGTGATGGGTGATTTGAATGCATAGGTGAGTAATGTGGCAGTTGAGGGAATAATTGGTGTACATGGGATGTTCAGTGTTGTAAATGGAAATGGTGAAGAGCTTGTAGATTTATGCGCTGAAAAAGGACTGGTGATTGGGAATACCTGGTTTAAAAAGAGAGATATACATAAGTATACATATGCAAGTAGGAGAGATGGCCAGAGAGCGTTATTGGATTACGTGTTAATTGATAGGTGCGTGAGAGAGACTTTTGCATGTTAATGTGCTAAGAGGTGCAACTGGAGGGATGTCTGATCATTATCCTGTGGAGGTGAAATTGAAGTTTGTAGAGGCTTTCAGAAAAGAAGAGAGAATGTTGGGGTGAAGAGAGTGGTGAGAGTAAGTGAGCATGGGAAGTAGGCTTGTGTGAGGAAATACCAGGAGAGACTGAGTACAGAATGGGAAAAGGTGAGAACAAAGGATGTAAAGGGAGTGTGGGAGAAATGTGATGTATTTAGGGAAGCAGTGATGGCTTGTGCAAAAGATGCTTGTGGCATGAGAAGCGTGGGAGGTGAGCAGATTGGAAAGGGTAGTGAGTGGTGGGATGAAGTAAGATTATTAGTGAAAGAAAAGAGAGAGGCATTTGGGCGATTTTTGCAGAGAAATAATGCAAATGAGTGGGAGATGTATAAAAGAAAGAGGCAGGAGGTCAAGAGAAAGGTGCAAGAGGAGAAAAAGAGGGCAAATTAAAGTTGGGGTGAGAGAGTCTCATTAAACTTTAGGGAGAATAAAAAGGTGTTTTTATTCCTGGGGATATGGAAGAAAGAATACTTCCACACATTACTCACATGTCGTAGAAGGCGACTAAAGGGGACAGGAGCAGGGAGCTAGAAACCCTCCCCTCCTTGTATTTTAACTTTCTAAATGGGGAAACAGAAGAAGGAGTCACGCGGGAAGTGCTCATCCTCCACGAAGGCTCAGATTGGGGTGTCTGAATGTGTGTGAATGTAACCAAGATGAGAAAAAAGGAGAGATATATAGTATGTTTGAGGAAAGGAACATGGATGTTTTGGCTCTCAGTGAAACGAAGCTCAAGGGTAAAGGGGAAGAGTGGTTTGGGAATGTCCTGGGAGTAAAGTCTAGGGTTAGTGAGAGGACAAGAGCAAGGGAAGGAGTAGCACGACTCCTGAAACAGGAGTGGTGGGAGTATGTGGTAGAGTGTAAGAAAGTAAACTCTAGATTGATATGGGTAAAACTGAAAGTTGATGGAGAGAGATGGGTGGTTATTGGTGCATATGCACCTGGGCATGAGAAGGAAGATCATGAGAGGCAAGTGTTTTGGGAGCAGCTGAGTGAGTGTGTTAGTAGTTTTGATGCGCGAGATTGGGTTATAGTGATGGGTGATTTGAGTGCAAAGGTGAGTAATTTGGTAGTTAAGGGAATAATTGGTGTACATGGGGTGTTCAGTGTTGTAAATGGAAATGGTGAAGAGCTTGTAGATTTATGTGCTGAAAAAGGACTGGTGATTGGGAATACCTGGTTTGAAAAGAGAGACATACATAAGTATGCGTATGTAAGTAGGAGAGATGGCTAGAGAGCCTTATTGGATTAAGTGTTAATTGATAGGCGTGTGAAAGAGAGACTTTTTGATGTTAATGTGCTGAGAGGTGCAACTGGAGGGATGTCTGATCCTTATCTTGTGGAGGCGAAGATGAAGATTTGTAGAGGTTTTCAGAAAAGAAGAGAGAATGTTGGGGTGAAGAGAGTGGTGAGAGTAAGTGAGCTTGGGAAGGAGGCTTGTGTGAGGAAGTACCAAGAGAGACTGAGTACAGAATGGAAAAGAGTGAGAACAAAGGACGTAAGGGGAGTGGGGGAGGAATGGGATGTATTTAGGGAAGCAGTGATGGCTTGTGTAAACGATGCTTGTGGCATGAGAAGCGTAGGAGGTGGGCAGATTAGAGAGGGTAGTGAGTGGTGGGATGAAAAAATAAGATTATTAGTGAAAGAGAAGATAGAGGCATTTGGACGATTTTTGCAGGGAATATAATTGCAAATGACTGGGAGAAGTATAAAAGAGAGGCAGGTGGTCAAGAGAAAGATGCAAGAGGCAAAAAAGAGGGCAAATGAGAGTTGGGGTGAGAGAGTATCATTAAACTTTAGGGAGAATAAAAAGATATTTTGGAAGGAGGTAAATAAAGTGCGTAAGACAAGGGAACAAATGGGAACTTCAGTGAAGTGGGCAAATGGGGAGGTGATGACAAGTAGTGGTGATGTGAGAAGGAGATGGAGTGAGTATTTTGAAGGTTTGTTGAATGTGTTTGATGAAAGAGTGGCAGATATAGGGTGTTTTGGTCGAGGTGGTGTGCAAAGTGAGAGGGTTAGGGAAAATGATTTGGTAAACAGAGAAGAGGTAGTATAAGCTTTACAGAAGATAAAAGCCGGCAAGGCAGCGGGTTTGGATGGTATTTCAGTGGAATTTATTAAAAAAGGGGGTGATCGTATTGTTGACTGGTTGGTAAGGTTATTTAATGTATGTATGACTCATGGTAAGGTGCCTGAGGACTGGCGGAATGCTTGCATAGTGCCATTGTACAAAGGCAAAGGGGATAAGTGAGTGCTCAAATTACAGAGGTATAAGTTTATTGAGTATTCCTGGTAATTATATGGGAGGGTATTGATTGAGAGGGTGAAGGCATGTACAGAGCATCAGATTGGGGAAGAACAGTGTGGTTTCAGAAGTGGTAGAGGATGTGTGGATCAGGTGTTTGCTTTGAAGAATGTATGTAAGAAATACTTAGAAAAGCAAATGGATTTGTATGTAGCATTTATGGATCTGGAAAGGGCATATGATAGAGCTGATAGAGATGCTCTGTGGAAGGTATTAAGAATATATGGTGTGGGAGGTAAGCTGTTAGAAGCAGTGAAAAGTTTTTATTGAGGATGTAAGGCATGTGTGCCTGTAGGAAGAGAGGAAAGTGATTGATTGTCAGTGAATGTTGGTTTGCGGCAGGGGTGCGTGTTGTCTCCATGGTTGTTTGATTTGTATGGATGGGGTTGTTAGGGAGGTGAATGCAAGAGTTTTGGAAAGATGGGCAAGTTTGCAGTCTGTTGTGGATGAGAGAGCTTGGGAAGTGAGTCAGTTTTTGTTCGCTGATGATACAGCGCTGGTGGCTGATTCATCTGAGAAACTGCAGAATCTGGTGACTGAGTTGGGTAAAGTGTGTGAAAGAAGAAAGTTGAGAGTAAATGTGAATAAGAGCAAGTTTATTAGGTACAGTAGGGTTGAGGGTCAAGTCAATTGGGAGGTAAGTTTGAATGGAGAAAAACTGGAGGAAGTGAAGTGTTTTAGATATCTGGGAGTGGATCTGGCAGCGGATGGAACCATGGAAGCGGAAGTGAATCATAGGGTGGGGGAGGGGGCGAAAATTCTGGGAGCCTTGAAGAATGTGTGGAAGTCGAGAACATTATCTCGGAAAGCAGAAATGGGTATGTTTGAAGGAATAGTGGTTCCAACAATGTTGTATGGTTGCGAGGCGTGGGCTATGGATAGAGTTGTGCACAGGAGGGTGGATGTGCTGGAAATGAGATGTTTGAGGACAATATGTGGAGTGAGGTGGTTTGATTGATTAAGTAATAATAGGGTAAGAGAGATGTGTGGAAATAAAAAGAGTGTGGTTGAGAGAGCAGAAGAGGGTGTTTTGATATGGTTTGATCAAATGGAGAGAATGAGTGAGGAAAGATTGACCAAGAGGATATATGTGGCAGAGGTGGAGGGAACGAGAAGTGGGAGACCAACTTGGAGGTGGAAAGATGGAGTGAAAAAGATTTTGAGAGATTGGGGCCTGAACATACAGGAGGGTGAAAAGCGTGCAAGGAATAGAGTGAATTGGAACGATATGGTATACCGGGGTGGACGTGCTGTCAGTGGATTGAACCAGGGCATGTGAAGCGTCTGGGGTAAACCATGGAAAGTTCTGTCGGGCCTGGAAGTGGAAAGGGAGCTGTGGTTTTGGTGCATTATGACATGACAGCTAGAGACTGAGTGTGAACGAATGTGTGGCCTTTATTGTCTTTCCTAGCGCTACTTCGCACACATGAGGGGGGAGGGAGTTGTTATTCCATGTGTGGCGAGGTGGCGATGGGAATGAATAAAGGCAGACAGTATGAATTATGTACATGTGTATATATGTATATGTCTGTATGTGTATATATATGTATACATTGAGATGTATAGGTATGTATATTTGCTTGTGTGGATGTGTATGTATATACATGTGTATGTGGGTGGGTTGGGCCATTCTTTCGTCTGTTTCCTTGCGCTACCACACCAGTCGTCCAAAATTATCCATTTCATTTCAATCAACACATGAGGGGGGAGGGAGTTGTTATTCCATATGTGGCGAGGTGGCGATGGGAATGAATAAAGGCAGACAGTATGAATTATGTACATGTGTATATATGTATATGTCTGTATGTGTATATATATGTATACATTGAGATGTATAGGTATGTATATTTGCTTGTGTGGATGTGTATGTATATACATGTGTATGTGGGTGGGTTGGGCCATTCTTTCGTCTGTTTCCTTGCGCTACCACACCAGTCGTCCAAAATTATCCATTTCATTTCAATCAAGCTTGAACGCTTTTCATACCACCCCAACTCAAACAACCTAGATTTGTAACCCTAATCATCAAACATGTTCATCAAGTCTTTCAAAATACTACATTCAACAGTCCTTCAAAATACTTACTACATCTCCTCTTCACTTCATCATTACCTGTCACCACTTCCCCATTTGCTCCCTTCACCATTCTCCCATTCATTTGTTTGTTTTTCATGCAACTATTAACCTCCCTCCAAATAATTACTTTATTCTTCCTGAAGTTTACTGATACTTGTTTACCTCAACTCTCATATCCCCTCTTTTTCAACCCCTGAACCTTACTCTTGACCTGTTATTTTCACTTATGCACTGCCTGATCAATTGCACTACTTCCCTGTAATTACCATAATATACTACTCTTTTCACTTTCACTAGCAACTTTCTTCATTAATCCACCGCTCACTATCCTTTCTAATCTGTCCACCTCCTGCCTCACATATTCCACAGGCATCTCTTGCACATGCCAGAACTGCTTCCCTAAATATATATATATATATAGGGAGCGGGGGGCTGGAAATCCACCCCTCTCGTTTTTTTTTTAATTTTCCAAAAGAAGGAACAGAGGGGGGCCAGGTGAGGATATTCCAAAAAAGGCCCAGTCCTCTGTTCTTAACGCTACCTCGCTAACGCGGGAAATGGCGAATAGTTTAAAAGAAAGAAAAGATATATATATATATATATATATATATATATATATATATATATATATATATATATATATATATATATATATATATATATATATTTTTTTTTTTTGCTGAAAAAATAATATATATATATATATATATATATATATATATATATATATATATATATATATATATATATATATATATATTTTTTTTTTCAAACTTCGCCATTTCCCGCATTAGCGAGGTAGCGTTAAGAACAGAGGACTGGGCCTTTGAGGGACTACCCTCACCTGGCCCAATTCTCTGTTCCTTCTTTTGGAAAATTAAAAAAAAAAACGAGAGGGGAGGATTTCCAGCCACCCGCTCCCTCCCCTTTCAGTCGCCTTCTACGACACGCAGGGAATACGTGGGAAGTATTCTTGCTCCCCTATCCCCAGGGATAATATATATATATATATATATGGGTATATATATATATATATATATATATATATATATATATATATATATATATATATATGGGTATATATATATATATATATATATATATATATGGGCAAAAATGGGTATGTTTGAAGGAATAGTAGTTCCAACAATGTTGTATGGTTGCGAGGCGTGGGCTATGGATAGAGTTGTGCGCAGGAGGATGGATGTGCTGGAAATGAGATGTTTGAGGACAATGTGTGGTGTGAGGTGGTTTGATCGAGTAAGTAACGTAAGGGTAAGAGAGATGTGTGGAAATAAAAAGAGCGTGGTTGAGAGAGCAGAAGAGGGTGTTTTGAAATGGTTTGGGCACATGGAGAGAATGAGTGAGGAAAGATTGACCAAGAGGATATATGTGTCGGAGGTGGAGGGAACGAGGAGAAGAGGGAGACCAAATTGGAGGTGGAAAGATGGAGTGAAAAGGATTTTGTGTGATCGGGGCCTGAACATGCAGGAGGGTGAAAGGAGGGCAAGGAATAGAGTGAAGTGGAGCGATGTGGTATACAGGGGTTGACGTGCCGTCAGTGGATTGAATCAAGGCATGTGAAGCGTCCGGGGTAAACCATGGAAAGCTGTGTAGGTATGCATATTTGCGTGTGTGGACGTGTGTATGTGCATGTGTATGGGGGGGGTTGGGCCATTTCTTTCGTCTGTTTCCTTGCACTACCTCGCAAACGCGGGAGACAGCGACAAAGTATAAAAAAAAAAAAAAAAAAAATATATATATATATATATATATATATATATATATATATATATATATATATTCCCTGGGGATAGGGGAGAAAGAATACTTCCCACGTATTCCCTGCGTGTCGTAGAAGGTGACTAAAAGGGAAGGGAGCGGGGGGCTGGAAATCCTCCCCTCTCTTTTTTTTTTTTTTTTTTTTAATTTTCCAAAAGAAGGAACAGAGAAGAGGTCCAGGTGAGGATATTCCCTCAAAGGCCCAGTCCTCTGTTCTTAACGCTACCTCGCTATCGCAGGAAATAGTGAATAGTATGAAAAAAAAAAAAAAAAAATACATATATATATATATATATATATATATATATATATATATATATATTTCTTTTCTTTTAAACTATTTGCCATTTCCCGCGTTAGCGAGGTAGCATTAGGAACAGAGGACTGGGCCATTGAGGGAATATCCTCACCTGGCCCCCTCTGTTCCTTCTTTTGGAAAATTAAAAAAAATTGAGAGGGGAGGATTTCCAGTCCCCCGCTCCCTCCCCTTTTAGTCGCCTTCTACGACACACAGGGAATACGTGGGAAGTATTCTTTTTCCCCTATCCCCAGGGATAATATATATATATATATATATATATATATATATATATATATATATATATATATATATATATATATATGAATGTTGGGGTGAAGAGGGTGGTGAGAGTAAGTGAGCTTGCGAAGGAGACTTGTGTGAGGAAGTACCAGGAGAGACTGAGTACAGAATGGAAAAAGGAGAACAATGGAAGTAAGGGGAGTGGGGGAGGAATGGGATGTATTTAGGGAATCAGTGATGGATTGCGGTGCAAAAGATGCTTGTGGCATGAGAAGCGTGGGAGGTGGGTTGATTAGAAAGGGTAGTGAGTGGTGGGATGAAGAAGTAAGATTATTAGTGAAAGAGAAGAGAGAGGCATTTGGACGATTTTTGCAGGGAAAAAATGCAATTGAGTGGGAGATGTATAAAAGAAAGAGACAGGAGGTCAAGAGAAAGGTGCAAGAGGTGAAAAAGAGGGCAAATGAGAGTTGGGGTGAGAGAGTATCATTAAATTTTAGGGAGAATAAAAAGATGTTCTGGAAGGAGGTAAATAAAGTGTGTAAGACAAGGGAGCAAATGGGAACTTCAGTGAAGGGCGCAAATGGGGAGGTGATAACAAGTAGTGGTGATGTGAGAAGGAGATGGCATGAGTATTTTGAAGGTTTGTTGAATGTGTCTGATGATAGAGTGGCAGATATAGGGTGTTTTGGTCAAGGTGGGGTGCAAAGTGAGAGGGTTAGGGAAAATGATTTGATAAACAGAGAAGAGGTAGTAAAAGCTTTGCGGAAGATGAAAGCCGGCAAGGCAGCAGGTTTGGATGGTATTGCAGTGGAAGCTATTAAAAAAGGGGGTGACTGTATTGTTGACTGGTTGGTAAGGTTATTTAATGTATGTATGACTCAATGGTGAGGTGCCTGAGGATTGGCGGAATGCGTGCATAGTGCCATTGTACAAAGGCAAAGGGGATAAGAGTGAGTGCTCAAATTACAAAGGTATAAGTTTGTTGAGTATTCCTGGTAAATTATATGGGAGGGTATTGATTGAGAGGGTGAAGGCATGTACAAAGCATCAGATTGGGGAAGAGCAGTGTGGTTTCAGAAGTGGTAGAGTGCTCAAATTACAGAGGTATAAGTTTGTTGAGTATTCCTGGTAAATTATATGGGAGGGTATTGATTGAGAGGGTGAAGGCATGTACAGAGCATCAGATTGGGGAAGAGCAGTGTGGTTTCAGAAATGGTAGAGGATGTGTGGATCAGGTGTTTGCTTTGAAGAATGTATGTGAGAAATACTTAGAAAAGCAAATGGATTTGTATGTAGCATTTATGGATCTGGAGAAGGCATATGATAGAGTTGATAGAGATGCTCTGTGGAAGGTATTAAGAATATATGGTGTGGGAGGCAAGTTGTTAGAAGCAGTGAAAAGTTTTTATCGAGGATGTAAGGCATGTGTACGTGTAGGAAGAGAGGAAAGTGATTGGTTCTCAGTGAATGTAGGTTTGCTGCAGGGGTGTGTGATGTCTCCATGGTTGTTTAATTTGTTTATGGATGGGGTTGTTAGGGAGGTGAATGCAAGAGTTTTGGAAAGAGGGGCAAGAATGAAGTCTGTTGTTAATGAGAGAGCTTGGGAAGTGGCTGTTTAATCTGCTCTTGCATGGGAGTTGGGGGAGATAAATGTTAATTTCTTGGAGAGAGAGGCAAGTCTGAAGTCTGTATAGGTTGGGGAGGCTGGGAAGTGAGTCAGTTCCTGTTTGCTGATGACATGACAGAGAGAGGCAGGTCTGCAGTCTGTATAGGTTGGGAAAGCCTGGGAGGTGAGTCAGTTCCTGTTTGCTGATGACACTACTCTTGTGGCAGACTTGAGAGAGAAATTGTAAAAGCTGATATCTGAGTTTGGGCGAGTGATGAGAGGAAGAAGTTGAGAGTTAATGTGAATGAAAGGTTGTTAAATTCAATAGGGGAAAGAAACAAATTGGTTTGGGGTGCAAGTTTAAACAGAGTGAAACTGGAGGAGTTGGAGTATTTTAGCTATCTGGGAGTGGACTCGGCAATTGATGGGACCATGGAAACTGAAGTAAGCCATAGGGTGTGTGGGGAGGCTAAGTTCCTAGATGTGTTGAGAAAATGTGAAGGGGGTCATTGTCTGCTAGAGCAAAGATGGGTATGTTTGATGGTATACTAGTCCCAGCAGTGCTGTTTGGATACTAGGTTTGGACCATACTTATAAAAAATATGGAAGAGGTTGGATATGTAGGAAGTCCTCGAGGACAATATTTGATGTGAGGAGGACTGATTGAGTAAAAATGATAAGGTTAGAGAGAGATGTGGTGGTAAGAAGAGTATGGTTGAGGGAGCTAAAGAGGGTATATTGAAATGGTATGGAAATATGGAGGATGAGTAACATGAGGCTGATTTTGAGGGTATTTTTGTCAGAGGTGGAAGCAACAGGAAAGAGGAGACTGAGAATGAGATGGAAGAATGGAATGAAGATTCTTTGAGAGAGGTCTGTACATGCTTGAGACTGTGAGGCATGCAAGGGATTGAATGATTTGGAATCATGTAGCATACAGGTAGCAGCATGCTAAGAGTGGGCTAAAGTAGGGTGTATGAAGCAGTCAGGGATACCATGGAAACATCTGTGGGCCTTGGCTCTGGTTGTGGTACATTATACATAATTAGATTGTGGATCTGAGCAAATGAGGCCAATCTTCATCTTTTTTCCTCCCACTGCCTTGCTACATTCGAAACAGCAATTATAAAAATAAAAAAACATGAAATATATGAATCTGGACACTACCAAAAGTGTTTGTGTGCATGCAAGCTATATTCAAAGCAACAAGAAACTGATTTGAAAAAATTTCTGTATTGCTGGAGCCCAAAATCAAGCCAACACATTAATATAGGCAGAGATGCATAATTTCCTTAGAAAGGTACACTACCTTGCAATGTTAAACTAAGTTTATCATCATCATGTGTCAAATGTCAATATCCATAATTTATGTCATATTGTCTTCACAGAACAATCATCTGCAATATACACACTTGTGAGCAGCTAAAAAATATTGTAGATGCTGTTCAAAAAACATTAGCATCTACAACTTAAAGGTTTTTATGTTGCAAAGGGAGCAAGCAAGTCTTCAGGGAATACATACAATCGATTATTAGCATGTCTTATCTTTCCGTGGTTTGAAGGCTAATTGGTTCAAAACTTCTGATAACCCTTCCCTAAGAGAGTTTAACTAATATTTGCATTTTTTTTCTGGGTTATAACACACTTCACAAAGTAGATATCTCTAACAAAATTGTTGCAGAATCATGATTAGCAGCTTTTGGCCATTAACTGGATTACATAATATTCAGTTATTGGCCAAGATTTTATTCATAATGATTCAGGAAGTTTTCTAAGAAATGCCACTTGTAAATTATAACCCTAAGAAGAAGAAATGCAAGAATTAGTTGAACCCTTAAAAGGAAAGGGCTATCAGAGGTCTTAGAACTAATTTGCCTCCTGATCAAGGAATGATAAGGTATGCCAATAACCATAACCAATCGTATTTTATCCCACTAATGGATTTTGGCTGTTGCCTCATACATTATAACCATTCCACCTTACACCAATTCTTATTTACCTTGCGGTACTAGTTACAAGTGTTAAATCCACTTATCTTTAACTACCAGCTGATCTGTTTTGCCAGACAGTAATAAAAATTTTTTGCCATTATATGTATACATTACCATGCAGAATTAGAAATGCAGTTGATGTGGATGCAGTCTTACTGCTTATGTAATATGAACAGCTATGAACTGTCATTCAGTACCACTACTGCATCCCCAATGTCTGCTTTAACAACAATGAAAGCTTTGATTTTACATCAATAAACCAATGTATACATCTAAAAATTACAATGAAAAAGGACAATCGTGTTTTGTTTTTTTTTGTTTATTGAAAAGCAGCACATATTATAAAGAAAAAATGGAAACACTTCAAAGCTTAAGAGTCAACAGAAGTATTCATTAGGACACATGTGTAGGTTTTGAAGTATTTCTCAGCTGTAGGCAGAGCTCTGCAAGTTTCCATGAGAGGTCTTCCTTGGAGTAGAGTTAAACCACCATTTCACACCCCAGTATAGGGATTGTCCATTAACATTCACATTCTTTTGAATACCATAATACTTATGAGGTCAGCCTAACAACCATACAGTAACTCAGGTTTATAATGTCATGGTATGGTTTAGGTGGTGACAATTTGCCAGCCAATCCCATTGTTCACTAATCTCTTGATTCTGTGCATTGGTACATTTTCTGGTAGGGATCACAGAGAGTTTTTCAAAAGACAAGAAGAAAAGGAAAATATTGGATTTCCGGAAAGCTCTTTCTATGGTAAAGAAATGGATTTTCAAAAATTCAAAAAAATTTACATTAGCAGTGACTTAAACCTATTGTCCTTTGACCTCAGACTTAATAAGTAACTTTCTTGTCCTAAAGGAAACGCTCATACTGTGTTGGTGAAAAATACCTACCTGACTCTTTGTTATAGTGACCACCATGACAAGCAAAATATGCCCCAATCAACACCATCTTGGATGACAGAAGAAAGTATAGGAAAGTGAGAGAGATTATTCAGGTTCTGCAGGTGTTTGTAAACCTAACAAAAGAAGAAAAGTTGTGTGAAGTGGGAAAGACAAAAGAAGGAAAAGAATTCCATAACTTAGCTGTTCAAGGGAAGGAAGACGCATACAACAGCCAATCTTCGAGTGACAAGCCTCCACATACAAACAGAGAAGCAGCAGCCAAGCACATGTCAGGTATCCAAACCTTTGGAGTGGGGAGACATGCAGACAGCTCAGAAAAGGTGCCAAAAAATACCTATACAAGTAAGAGAGAAAGTAGCAATATCAAGGCATATGGAAAGGAAAGGTAATGCCAGAATTAATGAGATACCTTTTGATTCCACTCTAGTTAAACAGAAAGGAAGAGGATGAGCCACCCCAGATGCATGAGCAGTATTCCATACTTAGACAAATAAAACCCCTGCATTTATGAAATAGTTGCTCACAGTTAAAATAATTATGAGTGCTATACAACACTCACAGCTTTTGGGAAGCAGAATTTGTGACGATTGTGTTGGGGGGGGGTTTGTAGAAGAGTGGAGTATATGCTTAATGCTTACCATATTTGTTATTACAGGAATGAATTGTGGTATTTTGAAACTGAAAGAGAGGAGGGAATGATTCTTAGATAAAGATATACAAAGAAATTGCATTTAAGCACTATTATATTAAAGTTATTGCTTCCCCATTCTGAGATGCTGCACAGGTCCAAAGAGAGAGGGAATTCGATCAGTATGAAAAAGAGAACAAGTATTAAAGGAAGGAAGGGAGGAAAAATGAGATGACATAGGTAAAGTGTAATCAGCATAACAGCAAATAGGGTTCCCAGAGGGTTCTGTCAAGAGAGATAATGTAAAGGTTAATAAATGAAACCTCTGTATTACCAGTTTCATAGTAGAGGAAATGATATTGGAGATGATAGATGCTGGAGAAACTCTATGTTACCTGCATACAAATAAAATTAAGATGCAGAGGTTCTAAATGTAGCATCTGACTTTGATTATGCAAATATGCATTCACCAGCACACTAAAAAAGACCATTAACTACTGCTAACAACCTATACAGTTAAAAACAAAAATGATCTTTTAGTTAAATATGATGTACATCATTTTTGATTTGCTTAAAGCTATGAAATATCTTAGACATTACTTAACACAAATTTCTCTTATTTTACTGAACTGTTTAGAATGTACAAACTCTTACCACATATGTCAACCATCCAAGCAGATGGGATGTTTTACAAATCAACTTGAGAGCCATATCACAACTACTGACGTATATACCAGGCCTAGATTTCCAAGAGCTCTAGAGAAGGAGGCAATTTTGGGTTTAACTTGGTAATGTGGCTATTCTTATGTATTTTGATTTGCCAAACTTGGAAAAAGATGTTACCAAGCTGAACCTTAATTGTTTATGCTTCTACCTGTCTATTCTATTTAAGGTGTTACCAAACTCCAAAAGCTTAAAGTAACGAGTTAAAATTCACCTTCTGTAAGGCCATATCAGCATAAAATGATGGAGGGGAGTACAAGAGTCATGGGTTATATAATAATATACATAGGGTTTTGCAGAGGAGGGTGGATGTGTTGGAAATGAAATGTTTGAGGACAATATGTGGTGTGAGATGGTTTGATCGAGTAAGTAATGATAGGGTAAGAGAGACGTGTGGTAATAAAAAGAGTGTGGTTGAGAGAGCAGAAGAGGGTGTGTTGAAATGGTTTGGACACATGAAGAGAATGAGTGAGGAAGGACTGACGAAGAGGATATATGTTTCAAGAGGTGGAGGGAAGAAGAAGCAGAAGACCAAATTGGTGGTTGAAGGATGGAGTGAAAGAGATTTAAAGTGATCAGGGCCTGAACATACAGGAGGGTGAAAGGCTTGCAAGGAATAGAGTGAATTGGAATGATGTGGTATACCTGGGTCAATGTGCTGTCAATGGATTGAACCAAGGCATGTGAAGCATCTGGGTAAACCATGGAAAGGTCTGTGGAGCCTGGATGTGGTTTCGGTGCATTACACATGACAGCTAGAGACTGAGTGTGAACGAATGTGGCCTTTTTCGTCTTTTCCTGGCACTACCTTGCTGGATGCTATTTCACATGTGGCAGGGTGGTGACGGGAATGAATGAAGGCAGCAAGTCCAAGTATGTGCATATGTATATATATATATGTCTGTGTATGTATATGTTGAAATGTATTTATTTATTTATTTTGCTTTGTCGCTGTCTCCCGCGTCAGTGAGGTAGCGCAAGGAAACAGATGAAAGAATGGCCCAACCAACCCACATACACATGTATATACATACATGTCCACACACGCAAATATACATACCTATACCTCATCTTGGTTACAGCCACACACACATTTAGACACTGCAATCTGAGCCTTCGAGGAGGATGAGCACTCCCCGCATGACTCCTTCTTCTGTTTCCCCTTTCAGAAAGTTAAAATACAAGGAGGGGAGAGTTTCCAGCCCCCCCGCTCCCGTCCCCTTTAGTATGGGCATTTTATTATTATTATTATTTTTTGCTTTGTCGCTGTCTCCGGCGTTTGTGAGGTAGTGCAAGGAAACAGACAAAAGAAATGGCCCAACCCACCCACATACACATGTATATACATACACGTCCACACACGCAAATATACATACCTATACATCTCAATGTACACATATATATACACACACAGACATACACATATATACACATGTACATAATTCATACTGTCTGCCTTTATTTATTCCAATCGCCACCTCGCCACACATGGAATAACATCCCCCTCCCCCTCATGTGTGCGAGGTAGCGCTAGGAAAAGACAACTAAGGCCCCATTCGTTCACACTCAGTCTCTAGCTGTCATGTAATAATGCCCGAAACCACAGCTCCCTTTCCACATCCATGCCCCACACAACTTTCCATGGTTTACCCCAGATGCTTCACATGCCCTGATTCAATCCACTGACAGCACGTCAACCCCGGTATACCACATCAATCCAATTCACTCTATTCCTTGCCCGCCTTTCACCCTCCTGCATGTTCAGGTCCCGATCACTCAAAATCTTTTTCACTCCATCTTTCCACCTCCAATTTGGTCTCCAACTTCTCCTCGTTCCCTCCACCTCCGACACATATATCCTCTAGGTCAATCTTTCCTCACTCATTCTCTCCATGTGCCCAAACCATTTCAAAACACCCTCTTCTGCTCTCTCAACCACGCTCTTTTTATTTCCACACATCTCTCTTACCCTTACATTACTTACTCGATCAAACCACCTCACACCACATATTGTCATCAAACATCTCATTTCCAGCACATCCACCCTCCTGCGCACAACTCTATCCATAGCCCACGCCTCGCAACCATACAACATTGTTAGAACCACTATTCCTTCAAACATACCCATTTTTGCTTTCCGAGATAATGTTCTTGACTTCCACACATTCTTCAAGGCTTCCAGGATTTTCGCCCCCTCCCCTACCCTATGATTCACTTCCGCTTCCATGGTTCCATCCGCTGCCAGATCCACTCCCAGATATCTAAAACACTTTACTTCCTCCAGTTTTTCTCCATTCAAACTTACCTCCCAATTGACTTGACCCTCAACCCTACTGTACCTAATAACTTTGCTGTTATTCACATTTACTCTTAACTTTCTTCTTTCACACACTTTACCAAACTCAGTCACCAGCTTCTGCAGTTTCTCACATGAATCAGCCACCAGCGCTGTATCATCAGCGAACAAGAACTGACTCACTTCCCAAGCTCTCTCATCCCCAACAGACTGCATACTTGCCCCTTTTTCCAAAACTCTTGCATTCACCTCCCTAACAACCCCATCCATAAACAAATTAAACAACCATGGAGACATTACACACCCCTGCCACAAACCTACATTCACTGAGAACCAATCACTTTCCTCTCTTCCTCTTAAAGGCTTTTATGTATATTTTTTTTTTTTTTTTTTTTTTTTTTTATACTTTGTCGCTGTCTCCCGCGTTTGCGAGGTAGCGCAAGGAAACAGACGAAAGAAATGGCCCAACCCCCCCCCCATACACATGTACATACACACGTCCACACACGCAAATATACATACCTACACAGCTTTCCATGGTTTACCCCAGACGCTTCACATGCCTTGATTCAATCCACTGACAGCACGTCAACCCCTGTATACCACATCGCTCCAATTCACTCTATTCCTTGCCCTCCTTTCACCCTCCTGCATGTTCAGGCCCCGATCACACAAAATCTTTTTCACTCCATCTTTCCACCTCCAATTTGGTCTCCCTCTTCTCCTCGTTCCCTCCACCTCCGACACATATATCCTCTTGGTCAATCTTTCCTCACTCATTCTCTCCATGTGCCCAAACCATTTCAAAACACCCTCTTCTGCTCTCTCAACCACGCTCTTTTTATTTCCACACATCTCTCTTACCCTTACGTTACTTACTCGATCAAACCACCTCACACCACACATTGTCCTCAAACATCTCATTTCCAGCACATCCATCCTCCTGCGCACAACTCTATCCATAGCCCACGCCTCGCAACCATACAGCATTGTTGGAACCACTATTCCTTCAAACATACCCATTTTTGCTTTCCGAGATAATGTTCTCGACTTCCACACATTTTTCAAGGCTCCCAAAATTTTCGCCCCCTCCCCCACCCTATGATCCACTTCCGCTTCCATGGTTCCATCCGCTGACAGATCCACTCCCAGATATCTAAAACACTTCACTTCCTCCAGTTTTTCTCCATTCAAACTCACCTCCCAATTGACTTGACCCTCAACCCTACTGTACCTAATAACCTTGCTCTTATTCACATTTACTCTTAACTTTCTTCTTCCACACACTTTACCAAACTCAGTCACCAGCTTCTGCAGTTTCTCACATGAATCAGCCACCAGCGCTGTATCATCAGCGAACAACAACTGACTCACTTCCCAAGCTCTCTCATCCCCAACAGACATATATATATATATATATATATATATATATATATATATATATATATATATATATATATATATATATATATATATATTTTTTTTTTTTTTTTTTTTTTTTATACTTTGTCGCTGTCTCCCGCGTTTGCGAGGTAGCGCAAGGAAACAGACGAAAGAAATGGCCCAACCCCCCCCCCCATACACATGTACATACACACGTCCACACACGCAAATATACATACCTACACAGCTTTCCATGGTTTACCCCGGACGCTTCACATGCCTTGATTCAATCCACTGACAGCACGTCAACCCCTGTATACCACATGACTCCAATTCACTCTATTCCTTGCCCTCCTTTCACCCTCCTGCATGTTCAGGCCCCGATCACACAAAATCTTTTTCACTCCATCTTTCCACCTCCAATTTGGTCTCCCTCTTCTCCTCGTTCCCTCCACCTCCGACACATATATCCTCTTGGTCAATCTCTCCTCACTCATTCTCTCCATGTGCCCAAACCATTTCAAAACACCCTCTTCTGCTCTCTCAACCACGCTCTTTTTATTTCCACACATCTCTCTTACCCTTACGTTACTTACTCGATCAAACCACCTCACACCACACATTGTCCTCAAACATCTCATTTCCAGCACATCCATCCTCCTGCGCACATCTCTATCCATAGCCCACGCCTCGCAACCATACAACATTGTTGGAACCACTATTCCCTCAAACATACCCATTTTTGCTTTCCGAGATAATGTTCTCGACTTCCACACATTTTTCAAGGCTCCCAAAATTTTCGCCCCCTCCCCCACCCTATGATCCACTTCCGCTTCCATGGTTCCATCCGCTGACAGATCCACTCCCAGATATCTAAAACACTTCACTTCCTCCAGTTTTTCTCCATTCAAACTCACCTCCCAATTGACTTGACCCTCACCCCTACTGTACCTAATAACCTTGCTCTTATTCACATTTACTCTCAACTTTCTTCTTCCACACACTTTACCAAACTCAGTCACCAGCTTCTGCAGTTTCTCACATGAATCAGCCACCAGCGCTGTATCATCAGCGAACAACAACTGACTCACTTCCCAAGCTCTCTCATCCCCAACAGACTTCATACTTGCCCCTCTTTCCAGGACTCTTGCATTTACCTCCCTTACAACCCCATCCATAAACAAATTAAACAACCATGGAGACATCACACACCCCTGCCGCAAACCTACATTCACTGAGAACCAATCACTTTCCTCTCTTCCTACACGTACACATGCCTTACCTCCTCGATAAAAACTTTTCACTGCTTCTAACAACTTGCCTCCAACACCATATATTCTTAATACCTTCCACAGAGCATCTCTATCAACTCTATCATATGCCTTCTCCAGATCCATAAATGCTACATACAAATCCATTTGCTTTTCTAAGTATTTCTCACATACATTCTTCAAAGCAAACACCTGATCCACACATCCTCTACCACTTCTGAAACCGCACTGCTCTTCCCCAATCTGATGCTCTGTATATGCCTTCACCCTCTCAATCAATACCCTCCCATATAATTTACCAGGAATACTCAACAAACTTATACCTCTGTAATTTGAGCACTCACTCTTATCCCCTTTGCCTTTGTACAATGGCACTATGCACGCATTCCGCCAATCCTCAGGCACCTCACCATGAGTCATACATACATTAAATAACCTTACCAACCAGTCAACAATACAGTCACCCCCTTTTTTAATAAATTCCACTGCAATACCATCCAAACCTGCTGCCTTGCCGGCTTTCATCTTCCGCAAAGCTTTTACTACTTCTTCTCTGTTTACCAAATCATTTTCCCTAACCCTCTCACTTTGCACACCACCTCGACCAAAACACCCTATATCAGCCACTCTGTCATCAGACACATTCAACAAACCTTCAAAATACTCATTCCATCTCCTTCTCACATCACCGCTACTTGTTATCACCTCCCCATTTACGCCCTTCACTGAAGTTCCCATTTGCTCCCTTGTCTTACGCACCCTATTTACCTCCTTCCAGAACATCTTTTTATTCTCCCTAAAATTTACTGATAGTCTCTCACCCCAACTCTCATTTGCCCTTTTTTTTTCACCTCTTGCACCTTTCTCTTGACCTCCTGTCTCTTTCTTTTATACTTCTCCCACTCAATTGCATTTTTTCCCTGCAAAAATCGTCCAAATGCCTCTCTCTTCTCTTTCACTAATACTCTTACTTCTTCATCCCACCACTCACTACCCTTTCTAAACAGCCCCCCTCCCATATATATATATATATATATATATATATATATATATATATATATATATATATAGGTGCAAGAGGTGAAAAAAAGGGCAAATGAGAGTTGGGGTGAGAGACTATCAGTAAATTTTAGGGAGAATAAAAAGATGTTCTGGAAGGAGGTAAATAGGGTGCGTAAGACAAGGGAGCAAATGGGAACTTCAGTGAAGGGCGTAAATGGGGAGGTGATAACAAGTAGGGGTGATGTGAGAAGGAGATGGAATGAGTATTTTGAAGGTTTGTTGAATCTGTCTGATGACAGAGTGGCAGATATAGGGTGTTTGGGTCGAGGTGGTGTGCAAAGTGAGAGGGTTAGGGAAAATGATTTGGTAAACAGAGAAGAGGTAGTAAAAGCTTTGCGGAAGATGAAAGCCGGCAAGGCAGCAGGTTTGGATGGTGTTGCAGTGGAACTTATTAAAAAAAGGGGTGACTGTATTGTTGACTGGTTGGTAAGGTTATTTAATGTATGTATGACTCATGGTGAGGTGCCTGAGGATTGGCGGAATGCTTGCGTAGTGCCATTGTACAAAGGCAAAGGGGATAAGAGTGAGTGCTCAAATTACAGAGGTATAAGTTTGTTGAGTATTCCTGGTAAATTATATGGGAGGGTATTGATTGAGAGGGTGAAGGCATGTACAGAGCATCAGATTGGGGAAGAGCAGTGTGGTTTCAGAAGTGGTAGAGGATGTGTGGATCAGGTGTTTGCTTTGAAGAATGTATGTGAGAAATACTTAGAAAAGCAAATGGATTTGTATGTAGCATTTATGGATCTGGAGAAGGCATATGATAGAGTTGATAGAGATGCTCTGTGGAAGGTATTAAGAATATATGGTGTGGGAGGCAAGTTGTTAGAAGCAGTGAAAAGTTTTTATCGAGGATGTAAGGCATGTGTACGTGTAGGAAGAGAGGAAAGTGATTGGTTCTCAGTGAATGTAGGTTTGCGGCAGGGGTGTGTGATGTCTCCATGGTTGTTTAATTTGTTTATGGATGGGGTTGTTAGGGAGGTAAATGCAAGAGTTTTGGAAAGAGGGGCAAGTATGAAGTCTGTTGGGGATGAGAGAGCTTGGGAAGTGAGTCAGTTGTTGTTCGCTGATGATACAGCGCTGGTGGCGGATTCATGTGAGAAACTGCAGAAGCTGGTGACGGAGTTTGGTAAAGTGTGTGGAAGAAGAAAGTTAAGAGTAAATGTCAATAAGAGCAAGGTTATTAGGTACAGTAGGGTTGAGGGTCAAGTCAATTGGGAGGTGAGTTTGAATGGTGAGAGGCTGGAGGAAGTGAAGTGTTTTAGATATCTGGGAGTGGATCTGTCAGCGGATGGAACCATGGAAGCGGAAGTGGATCATAGGGTGGGGGAGGGGGCGAAAATTTTGGGAGCCTTGAAAAATGTGTGGAAGTCGAGAACATTATCCCGGAAAGCAAAAATGGGTATGTTTGAAGGAATAGTAGTTCCAACAATGTTGTATGGTTGCGAGGCGTGGGCTATGGATAGAGTTGTGCGTAGGAGGATGGATGTGCTGGAAATGAGATGTTTGAGGACAATGTGTGGTGTGAGGTGGTTTGATCGAGTAAGTAACGTAAGGGTAAGAGAGATGTGTGGAAATAAAAAGAGCGTGGTGGAGAGAGCAGAAGAGGGTGTTTTGAAATGGTTTGGGCACATGGAGAGAATGAGTGAGGAAAGATTGACCAAGAGGATATATGTGTCGGAGGTGGAGGGAACGAGGAGAAGAGGGAGACCAAATTGGAGGTGGAAAGATGGAGTGAAAAGGATTTTGTGTGATTGGGGCCTGAACATGCAGGAGGGTGAAAGGAGGGCAAGAAATAGAGTGAATTGGAGCGATGTGGTATACAGGGGTTGACGTGCTGTCAGTGGATTGAATCAAGGCATGTGAAGCGTCTGGGGTAAACCATGGAAAGCTGTGTAGGTATGTATATTTGCGTGTGTGGACGTGTGTATGTACATGTGTATGGGGGGGGTTGGGCCATTTCTTTCGTCTGTTTCCTTGCGCTACCTCGCAAACGCGGGAGACAGCGACAAAGTATAAAAAAAAAAAAAAAAAAAAAAAAAAAAAAATATATATGTGTACATGGGTGGTTGGGTCATTCTTTGTCTGTTTCCTTGCACTACCTCGCTGAAGTGGGAAACAGCAGTCAGGTATAATGAAAATAAAAATTAAGTCTGCGTGTGTATGTACATGTGTATATGTTGATATTTATATGTACGTATATGGATTTGTATGTAGCATTTATGGATCTGGAGAAGGCATATGATAGAGTTGACAGAGATGCTTTGTGGAAGGCATTAAGAGTATATGGTGTGGGAAGTAAGTTGCTTGAAGCAGTGAAAAGTTTTTATCAAGGGTGTAAGGCATGTGTACCAGTAGAAAGAGAGGAAAGTGATTGGTTTTCAGTGAATGTCAGTTTGCGGCAGGGGTGCATGATGTTTCCATGGCTGTTTAATTTGTTTATGGATGAGGTTGTTATGGAGGTGAATGCAAGAGTTTTGGAGAGAGGGGCAAGTAGGCAGTCTGTTGGGGATGAGAGGGCTTGGGAAGTGATTCACTTTTTGTTCACTGATGATACAGTACTGGTGGCTGATTCGGGTGAGAAACTGCAGAAGTTGGTGACTGAGTTTGGTAAAGTGTGTGAAAGAAGAAAGCTGAGAGTAAATGTGAATAACAGCAAGGTAATTAGGGTCAGTAGGGTTGAGGGACAAGTTAATTGGGAGGTAAGTGTGAATGGAGAAAAACTGGGGGAAGTGAAGTGTTTTAGATATCTGGGAGTGGATTTAGCAGCGGATGGAACACAGGAAGCGGAAGTGAGTAAAGGGTGAAGAAGGGGGGTGAAGGTTCTGGGAGCACTGAAGAATGTGTGGAAGGTGAGAACATTATCTCGGAGAGCAAAAATGGGTATGTTTGAAGAAATAGTGGTTTCGACAATGTTATATGGTTGCGAGGCATGGGCTATAGGTAGGGATGTGCGGAGGAGGGTGGGTGTGTTGGAAATGAAATGTCTGAGGACAATATGTGGTGTGAGGTGGTTTGATGGAGTAAGTAATGAAAGGGTAAGAGAGATGTGTGGTAATAAAAAGTGTGGTTGAGAGAGCAAAGGAGGGTGTATTGAAACGGTTTGGTCACATGGAGAGAATGAGTGAGGAAAGATTGACCAAAAAGGATATATGTGTCAGAGGTGGAGGGAACAAGGAGAAGTGGGAGACCAAATTGGAGGTGGAAGGATGGAGTGAGCAAGATTTTGAGCAATCAGGGCCTGAACATACAGGAGGGTGAAAGGCGTGCTAGGAATAGAGTGAATTAGAACAATGTAGTATACCAGGGTTGACGTGCTATCAATGGATTGAACCAGGGCATGTGAAGCATCTGGGGTAAACCATGGAAAGTTTTGTGGGGCCTGGATGTGGCAAGGGAGCTGTGGTTTCAGTGCATTACACATGACAGCTAGAGACAGTGTGAACAAATGTGGCCTTTGCTGTCTTTTCCTAGCACTACCTCTAACGCGTTGGGGGGGTGCTGTTTTATATTTTTGGCAGGGTGGCGATGGGAACGGATAAAGGCAGCAAGTATAAATATGTACATGTGTATATATGTATATGTCTGCGTATGTATATGTATGTGTTCACTGAAATGTATAGGTATGTATATGTATGTGTGTGGGTGTTTATGTATATACATGTGCATTTGGGTGGGTTGGGTCATTCTTTCGTCTGTTTCCTTGAGCTATCTTGCTAACATGGGAGACAGTGACTAAGTATAATGAAATAAAAAACATTATATATATATATATATATATATATATATATATATATATTTTTTTTTTTGCTTTGTCACTGTCTCCCGCGTTTGCGAGGTAGCGCAAGGAAACAGACGAAAGAAATGGCCCAACCCACCCCCATACACATGTATATACATACGTCCACACATGCAAATATACATACCTACACAGCTTTCCATGGTTTACCCCAGACGCTTCACATGCCTTGATTCAATCCACTGACAGCACGTCAACCCCTGTATACCACATCGCTCCAATTCACTCTATTTCTTGCCCTCCTTTCACCCTCCTGCATGTTCAGGCCCCAATCACACAAAATCCTTTTCACTCCATCTTTCCACCTCCAATTTGGTCTCCCTCTTCTCCTCGTTCCCTCCACCTCCGACACATATATCCTCTTGGTCAATCTTTCCTCACTCATTCTCTCCATGTGCCCAAACCATTTCAAAACACCCTCTTCTGCTCTCTCCACCACGCTCTTTTTATTTCCACACATCTCTCTTACCCTTACGTTACTTACTCGATCAAACCACCTCACACCACACATTGTCCTCAAACATCTCATTTCCAGCACATCCATCCTCCTGCGCACAACTCTATCCATAGTCCACGCCTCGCAACCATACAACATTGTTGGAACCACTATTCCTTCAAACATACCCATTTTTGCTTTCAGAGATAATGTTCTCGACTTCCACACATTCTTCAAGGCTCCCAGAATTTTCGCCCCCTCCCCCACCCTATGATCCACTTCCGCTTCCATGTTTCCATCCGCTGCCAGATCCACTCCCAGATATCTAAAACACTTCACTTCCTCCAGTTTTTCTCCATTCAAACTCACCTCCCAATTGACTTGACCCTCAACCCTACTGTACCTAATAACCTTGCTCTTATTCACATTTACTCTTAACTTTCTTCTTTCACACACTTTACCAAACTCAGTCACCAGCTTCTGCAGTTTCTCACATGAATCAGCCACCAGTGCTGTATCATCAGCAAACAACAACTGACTCACTTCCCAAGCTCTCTCATCCCCAACAGACTTCATACTTGCCCCTCTTTCCAAAACTCTTGCATTCACCTCCCTAACAACCCCATCCATAAACAAATTAAACAACCATGGAGACATCACACACCCCTGCCGCAAACCTACATTCACTGAGAACCAATCACTTTCCTCTCTTCCTACATGTACACATGCCTTACATCCTCGATAAAAACTTTTCACTGCTTCTAACAACTTGCCTCCCACACCATATATTCTTAATACCTTCCACAGAGCATCTCTATCAACTCTATCATATGCCTTCTCCAGATCCATAAATGCTAAATACAAATCCATTTGCTTTTCTAAGTATTTCTCACATACATTCTTCAAAGCAAACACCTGATCCACACATCCTCTACCACTTCTGAAACCACACTGCTCTTCCCCAATCTGATGCTCTGTACATGCCTTCACCCTCTCAATCAATACCCTCCCATATAATTTGCCAGGAATACTCAACAAACTTATACCTCTGTAATTTGAGCACTCACTCTTATCCCCTTTGCCTTTGTACAATGGCACTATGCACGCATTCCGCCAATCCTCAGGCACCTCACCATGAGTCATACATACATTAAATAACCTTACCAACCAGTCAACAATACAGTCACCCCCTTTTTTAATAAATTCCACTGCAATACCATCCAAACCTGCTGCCTTGCCGGCTTTCATCTTCCACAAAGCTTTTACTAAACTCTTCTCTGTTTACCAAATCATTTTCCCTAACCCTCTCACTTTGCACACCACCTCGACCAAAACACCCTATATCTGCCACTCTATCATCAAACACATTCAACAAACCTTCAAAATACTCACTCCATCTCCTTCTCACATCACCACTACTTGTTATCACCTCCCCATTTGCGCCCTTCACTGAAGTTCCCATTTGCTCCCTTGTCTTACGCACTTTATTTACCTCCTTCCAGAACATCTTTTTATTCTCCCTAAAATTTAATGATACTCTCTCACCCCAACTCTCATTTGCCCTTTTTTTCATCTCTTGCACCTTTCTCTTGACCTCCTGTCTCTTTCTTTTATACGTCTCCCACTCAATTTCATTTTTTCCCTGCAAAAATCGTCCAAATGCCTCTCTCTTCTCTTTCACTAATACTCTTACTTCCTCATCCCACCACTCACTACCCTTTCTAATCAACCCACCTCCCACTCTTCTCATGCCACAAGCATCTTTTGCGCAATCCATCACTGATTCCCTAAATACATCCCATTCCTCCCCCACTCCCCTTACTTCCATTGTTCTCACCTTTTTCCATTCTGTACTCAGTCTCTCCTGGTACTTCCTCACACAAGTCTCCTTCCCAAGCTCACTTACTCTCACCACCCTCTTCACCCCAACATTCACTCTTCTTTTCTGGAAACCCATACAAATCTTCACCTTAGCCTCCACAAGATAATGATCAGACATCCCTCCAGTTGTACCTCTCAGCACATTAACATCCAAAAGTCTCTCTTTCGCGCGCCTGTCAATTAACACGTAATCCATATATATATATGTTCATATGAGTGGATGGGTCTTTCTTCGTCTGTTTCCTGGTGCTACCTCACTGATGTGGGAAATGGTGATCAAGTATAACAATGAAAAAATATACACGTTCATATTCATACTTGCTCACCTTCATCCATTCCCGGCGCCAGAAAAACTGGAGGAAGGGAAGTGTTTTACATATCTGGGAGTGGACTTGGCAGTGAATGGAACCATGGAACCAGAGGTAAGTCATAGGGTGAGGGAGGAGACACAGGTTCCGAGAGCAATGAAGAATGCATGGAAAGATAGAACATTATCTCGGATAGCCAAAATGGATACGTTTAAAGAAAAAGTAGTTCCAATTATATTATATGGTTGAGAGGTGTAAGGTATAGACAGGGTTGTGCAGAGGAGGATGGATGTGCTGGAAATTAAATGTTTGATTAAGTTATGAAAGGGTAAGAGAGATATGTGGAAATAAAAAGTGTGGTTGAGAGAGCAGAAGAGGTTGTGTTGAAATGGTTTGGACATATGGAGAGAATGAAAGAGAAAAAGTTGACAAAGAGGATATGGAGAGAATAAGAGAGGAAAAGTTGACAAAGAGATTATGTCAGAAGTGGAGGGATCAAGGAGAACTGGGAGATCAAACTGAATATGGAAGGATAGAGTGAAAAAGATTTTGAGCAATCAGGGCCTCAACATGCGGGAGGGTGAAGGGTGTGCACGGAATAGAGTAAACTGGAACAATGTAGTATACTGGGGTCAACAAGCCATCAATGGACTGAACCAGGGCATGTGAAACATCCAAGGTAAACTATGGAAAGGTCTGTGGGCCTGGATGTGGATAGGAAGCTGTGGTTTTTGTACATTACACATGACAGCTTGTGCATGAATGTGAGGAGATAATGTCTTTCTTCATCTGTTTCCTTGCACTACACCTCACTCACAAGGGGTAGCGATGCTATTTCCTGTGGGGTGGGGTGGCCCCAAGAATGGATGAAGGCAAGCAAGTATGAATGTGTATATGTGTGTGTATAAGTATGTTTTTTTTTCAAACCATTTGCCATTTCCCGCATTAGCCTTTGAGGAATATCCTCACTTGGCCCCCTTCTCTGTTCCTCTTTTGGAAAATGAAAAAAAAGAGAGGGAAGGATTTCTAGCCCCCTGCTCCCTCTTCTTTTAGTCGCCTTCTATGACACGCAGGGAAAACGTAGGAAGCATTCTTTCTCCCCTATCCCCAGGGACATGTATGTATGTATATGTATGCATGTATATATATGTATATGTACATGTATGTGTGCATATGTAAATATGTGAAATACATGGATTACGTGTTAATTGATAGGCATATAAAAGAGAGACTTTTGGATATTAATGTGCTAAGAGGGGCAGCTCAAGGGATATCTGATCACTATCTTGTGGAGGCAAAGGTGAAGATTTGTAGAGGCTTGCAAAATCAAGAATGATACGAGAAGAGAGTGGTGAGAGTAAGTGAGCTTGGAAAGGACTTTTGTGCAAGGAAGGAACAGAAGAGATTGGATGTAGAATGGCAAAAGGTGAGAACAAATGACATGAGGGGAGTGGGTGAGGAATGGGATGTATTTAGGGAAGTAGTTATGGCATATGCAAAAGATGCATGTAGCATGAGAAAGGTGGGAGGTGGGAGATTAGAAAGGGTAGTGAAAGGTGGGCAGATTAGAAAGGGAAGTGAGTGGTGGGATGAAGAAGTAAAGTTGTTCGTGAAAGAGAAAAGAGAGGTGTGCAAATGACTGGGAGATATACAGAAGAAGGTGGCAGAAGGTCAAGAGGAAGAAGACAAATGACAGCTGGAGTGAGAGAGTACCATTACACTTTAGGGAGAATAAAAAAAAATGTTTTGGAAGGAATTAAATAACATGCATAAGACAAAAGAATAAGTGGGAACATCAGTGAAGGGGGCAAGGGAGGAAGTAATTACAGGTAGTGATGAAGTGAGAAGGAGATAGAGTAAGTATTTTGAAGGTCTGTTGAATGTGTTTGATGATAGTAGTAGATGTAGGGTGTTTTGGTCGGGGTGGTGTGCGAAGTGGGAAGGGTCAGGGAGAATGGTTTGGTTAAGAGAGAAGAGGTAGAGAAAGCTTTGCTGAAGATGATATACAGCAAGGCGGCAGGTTTGGATGGTATTTCAGTGGATTTTATCAAGAAAGGGGTGACTGTGTTGTTAATTTGGTTGGTAAGGATATTCATTGTATGTATGAATCATGGTGAAGTGCCTGAGGATTGGTGGAATGCATACAGTGTCATTGTACAAAGGCAAAGGGGATAAAGGTGAGTGTTCAAACTACAGAGGCATAAGTCTGTTGAGTATTCCTAGGAAATTGTATGGGAGGGTACTGATTGAGAGGGTGAAGGCATATACAGAGCATCAGATTGGGGAAGAGCAGTGTGGTTTCAGAAGTGGTAGAGGATGTGTGGACCAGGTGTTTGCTTTGAAGAACATTTGAGAAATACTTAGAAAAACAGATGGATTTGTATGTAGCATTTATGGATCTGGAGAAGGCATATGATAGGAATGACAGAGATGCTTTGTGGAAGGTCTTAAGAGTATATGATACAGGAGGTAAGCTGCTAGAAGCAGTGAAAAGTTTTTACCAAGGATGTAAGGCATATGTATGATTAGGAAGAGAGGAGGGTGATTGGTTCTCAGTGAAGGTCAGTCTGTGGCAGGGGTGTATGATGTCCACATGGATGTTTAATCTGTTTATAGATGGGATTTTGGAGAGTTTTGGAGAGAGGGGCAAGTATGCAGTCTGTTGGGGATGAGAGGGCCTGGGAAGTGAGTCAGTTGTTGTTCGTTGATGATACAGCTCTGGTGGCTCATTTGAGTGAGAAACTGCAGAGGTTGGTGACTGAGTCTGGAAAAGTGTGTGAAAGGAAAAAGTTGAGAGTGAATTTGAATAAGAGCAAGGTAATTAGGTTCAGTAGAGGTGAGGAACAAGTAAATGGGGATGTTAAGTTTGAATGGAGAAAAATTGGAGGAATTGAAGTGTTTTAAATATATGGATGTGGATTTAGCAGTGGAATTGAGTCACAGGATGGGGGAAGGGGCAAAGGTTCTGGGAGCCATGAAGAATGTGTGGAAGGAGAGAACGTTATTCCGTAGAGCAAAAATGGTTATGTTTGCACGAATAGTGGTTCCAACAATATTATAAGGTTAAAAGGCATGGGCTATAGATAGGGTTGTACAGAAGAGGGTGGATGTGTTGGAAACGAAATGCTAGAGGAAAATATGTGGTGTGAGGTAGTTTGATCGAGTAAATAATGAAGGTTAGAGAGATGTGTGTAAATAAAAAGAGTGTGGTTGAGAGAGCAGAAGTGGGTGTGCTGAAATGGTTTGAACATATGGACAGAGTGAATGAGGAAAGATTTACAAAGAGAATAAATGTGTCAGAGGTAGAGGGAACAAGGAGAAGCGGGAGACTAAATTGGAGGTGGAAGGATGGAGTGGGAAAGATTTTGATTAATTGGGGTCTGAATATACAGGAGGGTTAGAGGTGTGCAAGGAACAGAGTGAATTGGAATGAAGTGGTATACTGGGGCTGGTGTGCTGCAAGGACTGAACCAGGGCATGTGAAATGTCTGGGGTAAACTATGGAAAGGTATGTAGGGCCTGGATGCTTATAGGGAGGTATGGTTTTGGTACATTACACATGACAGTTAGAAACTGAGTGTGAATGAACGTGGCCTTTTTTGTATGTTTTCCTGGTGCTACTTTGCTGAAGCAGGGGTTAGTGATGCTGTTTCCTGTGGGGCAGGGTAGCACCGGGAATGGAAGAAGGCAAGCAAATATGAATATGTACATGTGTATATAGTCTGTGTGAATATGTACATGTGTATATAGTCTGTGTATTTATATGTATCTATATGTGTATATGTTGATATGGATATGTAAATGTTCATGTAGGGGCATTTATATATATATATATAGGGGAGAAAGAATACTTCCCACGTATTCCCTGCGTGTCGTAGAAGGCGACTAAAAGGGGAGGGAGCGGGGGGCTGGAAATCCTCTCCTCTTTTTTTTTTTTTAATTTTCCAAAAGAAGGAACAGAGAAGGGGGCCAGGTGAGGATATTCCCTCAAAGGCCCAGTTCTCTGTTCTTAATGCTACCTCGCTAATGCGGGAAATGGCGAATAGTTTGAAAGAAAGATATTTTTTTTTTTTTTTTTTTTTTTTTTTTTTTTTATACTTTGTCGCTGTCTCCCGCATTTGCGAGGTAGCGCAAGGAAACAGACGAAAGAAATGGCCCAACCCCCCCCCCCCCATACACATGTACATACACACGTCCACACACGCAAATATACATACCTACACAGCTTTCCATGGTTTACCCCAGATGCTTCACATGCCTTGATTCAATCCACTGACAGCACGTCAACCCCTGTATACCACATCGCTCCAATTCACTCTATTCCTTGCCCTCCTTTCACCCTCCTGCATGTTCAGGCCCCGATCACACAAAATCTTTTTCACTCCATCTTTCCACCTCCAATTTGGTCTCCCTCTTCTCCTCGTTCCCTACACCTCCGACACGTATATCCTCTTGGTCAATCTTTCCTCACTCATTCCATGTGCCCAAACCATTTCAAAACACCCTCTTCTGCTCTCTCAACCACGCTCTTTTTATTTCCACACATCTCTCTTACCCTTACGTTACTTACTCGATCAAACCACCTCACACCACACATTGTCCTCAAACATCTCATTTCCAGCACATCCATCCTCCTGCGCACAACTCTATCCATAGCCCACGCCTCGCAACCATACAGCATTGTTGGAACCACTATTCCTTCAAACATACCCATTTTTGCTTTCCGAGATAATGTTCTCGACTTCCACACATTTTTCAAGGCTCCCAAAATTTTCGCCCCCTCCCCCACCCTATGATCCACTTCCGCTTCCATGGTTCCATCCGCTGACAGATCCACTCCCAGATATCTAAAACACTTCACTTCCTCCAGTTTTTCTCCATTCAAACTCACCTCCCAATTGACTTGACCCTCAACCCTACTGTACCTAATAACCTTGCTCTTATTCACATTTACTCTTAACTTTCTTCTTCCACACACTTTACCAAACTCAGTCACCAGCTTCTGCAGTTTCTCACATGAATCAGCCACCAGCGCTGTATCATCAGCGAACAACAACTGACTCACTTCCCAAGCTCTCTCATCCCCAACAGACTTCATACTTGCCCCTCTTTCCAGGACTCTTGCATTTACCTCCCTAACAAAGAAAGATATATATATATATATATATATATATACATGTGTGTGTATATGAGTGGATGCATCTTTCTTTGTCTGTTTCCTGATGGTACCTTGCTAACACAGGAAATGGTGATCAAGTATGGAAAAAGTAATAATGGAAGCAGAAGTGAGTCATAGGGTGAGGGAAGGGGTGAAGATTCTAGGAGTGATGAAGAATGTGTGGAAAGAGAATATTTCAGAGGGCAAAAATGGATATATTTGAAGGAATAGTAGTTCCAACAATATTATATAGTTATGAGGCATGAGCTATAGTTAGGGTTGTGTGGAGGAGGGTGGATGTGTTGGAAATGAAAAGTTTGAGGACAACATGTGGTGTGAGGTGGTTTGATCAAATAAGGAATGAAAGAGTGTAAGAGAGATTTTTCTTTCTTCTTTCATACTATTCGCCATTTCCCGCATTAGCGAGGTAGCGTTGAGAACAGAGGACTGGGCCCTTGAGGGAATATCCTCACCTGGGCCCCTTCTCTGTTCCCTCTTTTGGAAAATTAAAAAAAAAAGTGAGAGGGGAGGATTTCCAGCCCCCCGCTCCCTCCCCTTTTAGTCGCCTTCTACGACACGCAGGGAATACGTGGGAAGTATTCTTTCTCCCCATATGGTAATAAAAAGTGTGTTGAGAAAGCAGAAGAGAGTGTGCTGAAATGATTTGGCCATATGGAGAGAATGAGTGAAGAAAGGTTGACAAAGAGGATATGAGCATCAGAAGTGAAGGGATCAAGGAGAAGCAGGAGACCAAAATTGAGGTGAAAGGATGAAGTGAAAAAGATTCTGAGCGATCAGGGCCTGAACAAGCAGGAGGGTAAAAGGTGTGCATGGAAAAGAGTAATTGGAACAATGTAGTACACTGGGATTGATTTGCTGTCAATGGACTAAACCAGGGCATGTGAACTGTCTGGGCTAAACCATGGAAAGGTTTGTGGGGCCTGGGAGTGGGTTGGAAGCTGTGATTTTGGTGCATTACACATGACAGCTAGAGAATGAATGTGAGTGGATGTGGCCTCTCTTCATCTGTTTCCTAGCTCTACCTTGCCGACACAGGGAGGTGATCGGGTGTGGGGGAGAATAAGGTGCATGTGTTACCTTCTTTCTTATCCTTTATGCAATTATGATGCTTTCTATCAGGCGGGGTGGCATCAAAAATGGATGAAGGCAGTAAGTATTAATATGTACATGTGTTTGTAGGTCTTTCTTCTTCATACTACTCGCCATTTCCCACGTTAGTGAGGCAGCGTTAAGAACAGAGGACTGGGCCTTTGAGGGAATATCCTCATCTGGCCCCCTTTTCTGTTCCTTCTTTGGGGAAAAAAAAAAAAAGGGGAGGATTTCCAGCCCCCCACTCCCTTCCCTTTAAGTCGCCTTCTACGACACGCAGGGAATACATGGGAAGTATTCTTTCTCCCCTATCCCCAGGGATGTATGTAGGTATAAGTATATATACATATATATGTATGTGTGTGTATGCAAGTGTTTCCTGGCACTACCTCTCTAATGCAGGAAACAGCGATCAAGTATGAGAAAATAATGATAATACTCAAATCCTACAAAAATCACTGAAACACATCCTTAATCTATGCCACAGCCTTCTTCACTTTCAACTGCTTTTTACTTTTTAACCCAGCACACCAAATTGATTTGTTAAGTGCAACTAGCATCATCATTCAAAATGTTACTTCAAAATGGCTATCATCAGTGAGCACTATATTTGTCAAAGCTTTAGATTTAAGGGTTGATTTTGGTGGCTTCACCAACATTTTCAGGAGTAGTTAGTTAAACTATAACATTTCCATTCATGTATATGGTAGGCATTTTGAACTTCAAGACGGTGACAATTTTATAGTACAGTATTAATATCTTGGCATTTTGAACTTCAAGACGGTGACAATTTTATAGTACAGTATTAATATCTTGTCATAATCTGCAGAGAAATATGAATTTCGTGCCAAAAGTCACAGTGCTCAGGAAGCTGGGCAAGTTCACTGGGTGGGACTACAGATCATAAAAAGTAGTGATGTTGCATATGTATCAATGTGGGCACAGTGCAGGGCAATTTTGTATTAAGTGTTGGGTGTCTTAACTGTAATGATTGCATTGTAGGCATGAAGCGTCTTGAGATATGTTGAATCTCAGAATATCTCTATATCACATATCAATGAAGAAATTACGCAAAAATGGGGTAAACTTTCCTTAATACTGGTGTAGGAGGGTGATGAGTGGACCAAGGTGGCAGTATGCATCCTCCTTATTCATTCAAATATATGATGATTGTGTATTTTCTTGATGTGATTTCATTGTACATATACCTAAACTCTTTACACACAGGAAAGAGAGAGGACATTATCTGGAAAGGCAAAAACATGTACGTTTGAGGGAATAGTAGTCCCAACAATATTATATGGATGCATGGCATAGGATATAGGATAGGGATGTATGGAGAAGGGTGGATGTGTTGGATATAAAATTTGGTTTGATTGAGTGAGTAATGAATGGTTAAGAGCGATGTGTCGTAATAAAAAAGTGTGTTGAAAGAGCAGAAGAGGGTGTGCTGAAATTGTTTGGACATATGGAGAGAATGAGTGAGGAAATGGAGATGGAGGGATGGAGTGAAAAAGATTTTCAGTGATTAGGGCTTGAACATGAAGGTTGGTGAAACGCGTGTATGGGACAGTGAACTGGAGCGATGTGGTATACTGGGGTGCTGGGAATGGACTAAATCAGGGCATGTGAAATGTCTGGGGTAAACCATGGAAAGTTCTGTGGGGCCTGGATGTGGACAGGGAGCTGTGGCAATCAAGTATGAAAGAAAGGAAAACGGAAAATATTTTCTCATACGTGACTGCATGTATGAGAGCTTTGGAATGTCATGGAATGCAAAGGGAATGAATTGTAGAGTGGCAGAGCAGGTGAAACATAATACTTTGAGTTAGTATGGACATTTGAAAAGAATGCAAGATGGGGAGTTTACAAGGAAAGTGTACTGAAGTACAATTATAGGAGTTGGTGTGAGAGGAAGACCACCTGTGACATGGGGAAATAGAGTGGAAGAGTACTTGAGGGAAAGAAATGGTGGAAGAATGCATGGAGTGTTGTATGCAAGGGATGCATGTAAGGACAGAGATAAGTAGAGACTCTTTTGCCACGGCCATCTCCATGATGGGAGTTCCCAGATGGAATGGGCATCAGCAATATAGATAGCTTGATAGATAGAACAAAGTACTCTGTTCAATTACCAGACAACTGTAGAGATACAAAAACCAGATTTCTGTGCTGATTATTTTCAATCACAACAAAATAATTTTTTTAGTGCCATTATCTTATAATTCAGAACACCATATCCATAAATGAAAATATTAATAATTGAACTCCAATCCCTAAAAATCTGGGTGTAGCCACTAAAATAAAACTGCTACATGATATAGAAGCCAAGATATAATAATCATAGTGTTTGATGATGGCAACCATCTAGGAACACCATTTTGATGTATTATCTTTCTTTACATTTAACTGCTTTTCCCACCTCTAAGAGGTAGAGCACAAAAAAACACACACAGCCTCATTTGCACACAAGCGTTTTCTAGCAGTTGTTCATAAGTGATTTCGATGCATAAAAAAGTAATAACGTTTTTACATCTTAGATCAAAATTCAAAACAAAAACCACAGTATTAACATTTACCCGAAAAATGCTGCCCAAATTTCACAATTAGAATTTGCAACTTAATGCGACAAAACATTTGCAGTACCACCCACTTGAATTCTAGACTTTCAAATGTGAAAAGCTACTGTACATATGAGCCTCTTTCACAAGGCCTTTTTCTAACAGCATGAAGTATAAGAAACTTGATCTGTTAGTCATAAAAAGCATTGTATTAATATTTACATGTCTGCATTCACTTACACAAAAAGGTATATGCCTTTAAATTTAGAAAATAATCCATAATAATAAATTAAGTTATCATCTGCAATCCATCACCAACACTGTCATAACCATGTTTAGAGTACAATATGAAGAGGATTATTAGATAAAACAAACCTAATGAAATAAAAGAAACCCACTTGCAGGTTAGATTATTAAAACCTAACTCTTACTTTCCCATACCTTTGTGCATATGACAGGAAATTGAAGTTCTGTTCTGCTGAAAACCTCAAGTGGAGTAATACATATCAGTTCACAGCCCATTTAACTTGTTCTAATCTGAATTTCAATAAAAATTATATGCAAAGCAAACAATATCTTATATAAAAAATATAACCTGATATTACAACAATATAGTATGACCCAACATGTTTAGGTATGAAAGCCTTACCCTGAACAAAGCAAGTTATTGTTATCCTTGTACTAACAGGAAAAGGATGATTTTTAAGGAGCATCAGTTTCTTTCTCCAGTTGTCAAAACTCATCCACAGAAGTTGACAGTAAGCAGGAGTCACTTTCATCTGAAAATGTAACATTAATCTGTTCATTTATTCATAACGGCCCCAGGACCTTATTTTTGCAAGAATTCCTGGCCCGAAAAAACATGATAAAAGATATAACACAACACATGAAATAACCATACATTATAAGTCTTTTTCTTTTTCTTTCAAACTATTTGCCATTTCCCGTGTTAGCGAGGTAGCGTTAAGAATAGAGGACTGGGCCTTTGAGGGAATATCCTCACCTGGCCCCCTTCTCCGTTCCCTCTTCTGGAAAATTGAAAAAAAACAAGAGGGGAGGATTTTCAGCCCCCCTCCCTCCCCTTTTAGTCGCCTTCTACAACATGCAGGGAATATGTGGGAAGTATTCTTTCTCCCCTATCCCCAGGGATACATTATAAGTATATCTGTATTCTATTTTTCATCTGTTTCCCAACTTGTATATATGTGTTCCTGCTGAAGTAATCCTAATTTTTCTTTTGACATCCATTTTCTAATCTAAGCAAGTCACATCACTTACAAAGTCTTTTAATGAATGCACAAAATATCTCATCAAATCTTCTTTGTTTCTTATATCTCAAAAGTGGATGTAATCGATAATGAGTCTGTTTAAAAAATATCTACTTTGCTTTCATGATGGTTTGGTTTGCTGTTTGGGCTTCAAGTTTATCAACTGCCATGATCATTAAGGCTGCAAATGTCAAGCTACATCCTATCTATTTAATGATATCTCTGATGCCTGTTCCCTTCTGGAACTCCCTTGCGGGGGTAGCCACTGCAATGGACTTTCAATAACTAGTGAACTCCAGTGCCAGTATTTAGCCTTTAGTGCCTTGCCCTTAACAGGCCACTGGCTGAGGGAAAGTCTAATGCAGTGTTTGCAGAGGCTCCTACCTAATGTTCCTACTGACTACTTCTACCTAATGCTCCTGCTTAATGTTCCTACATCCACCTAACAAAAAATCCTTAACACCTTCCTTAGGTGTAAATTCTATGACCACATAGTCTCACCATGTATATGGCCCAAGTTTTCATGATATAGACTGAGAGTATTAAATAAGCAACTGTACTTTTTTCATATAGTTAAGTATGACGGACAACCTAAGACCACAAGTATATGTATATGCATTGCATATTGTACTTAAAGATTCGGAACACCACTTTCTCAGTTTGCAAAATCAAGCTAATTGGTTGTGTAACTCTCCAGACTATGAGGGCATTTTCATCACAAAATTGTTTGAAAGTGAGTTTTTAAAATCTATAAGTTGCTACATTATATCAGCTGGCATTCACAACTTCAGATGTAAATGAATGGAGTACTTATGCTTTCAGTTGCTCAAATGTTCAAGAGATGGGGCCCCATGTGAGTAAAACATCTCCCAGTATGGTATACCTGATCCCCTACTTACAACCTATGTGGCTTATGACTGTCCATACATATGACCAGAAAAAAAAAAAAATTAAAAAATACAAATGATGAAATATGAACTAAAAATCTTAAATGTAAAATGTAAAAAGAAATTACAGAATCATATAATAGAGCTGGTTGATAAAAACTGAGATAATCATGATAGAAACTAAGATAAAAGAATGCTGACAGGTGTACGAGTTCTACACACCATGCAGATATGCGTCCGACTTATGCCTATTATGAGATCCAACTAGTCGGTCAGAGTGGAACTCGGAGGAGGTGTACTTAAAAATATTTGGTAATTAACTGGTTCATACAAATATATGGCATCACCAGAATCTGCCTACTTGTGGTTATACCATGAGTGAAAAGTTCCTTCAGCAAAACATCTCATCAAAGAACTTCTCACTACAATGCAGTCCATCTTTTCCCTGCTACTGATTGTAAATGCAGTCCTGAAGTTGAAGAAACTTCTGAAGAAGGGATCCTTGAGTAATATTTCTTATCTATCCATATCTCTGATGCTTGTTCCACCTGAACTCACTCATGAGGATGGCCACATCAATTGAGTCTCCATAACTACTGAACTCTAGTGCTGATTCTTTGCCTTTATGCCTCACCCTTAATGGGCCACTGACAGAAGGCAACACTAGCACAGTGTTTCCAGAAGCTCCTACATAATGTTCCTACTGATTGTTTTTACCAAACACTCCTACCTACTACTTCTACCTAATGCTCCTGCCTAAATTTAGTTCCTACCTACTATTTCTATCTTTATTTATATTATTTTATTTTGCTTTGTCGCTGTCTCCCCCGTTTGCGAGGTAGCGCAAGGAAACAGACGAAAGAAATGGCCCAACCCACCCCCATACACATGTATATACATACACGTCCACACACGCAAATATACATACCTATACATCTCAATGTACACATACATATACACACACAGACACATACATATATACCCATGCACACAATTCACACTGTCTGCCTTTACTCATTCCCATCGCCACCTCGCCACACATGGAATACCATCCCCCTCCCCCCTCATGTGTGCGAGGTAGCGCTATGAAAAGACAACAAAGGCCCCATTCGTTCACACTCAGTCTCTAGCTGTCATGCAATAATGTCTGAAACCACAGCTCCCTTTCCACATCCAGGCCCCACACAACTTTCCATGGTTTACCCCAGACGCTTCACATGCCCTGATTCAATCCACTGACAGCACGTCAACCCCGGTATACCACATCGATCCAATTCACTCTATTCCCTGCCCGCCTTTCACCCTCCTGCATGTTCAGGCCCCGATCACTCAAAATCTTTTTCACTCTATCTTTCCACCTCCAATTTGGTCTCCCACTTCTCCTCGTTCCCTCCACCTCCGACACATATATCCTCTTGGTCAATCTTTCCTCACTCATTCTCTCCATGTGCCCAAACCATTTCAAAACACCCTCTTCTGCTCTCTCAACCACACTCTTTTTATTTCCACACATCTCTCTTACCCTTACATTACTTACTCGATCAAACCACCTCACACCACACACTGTCCTCAAACATCTCATTTCCAACACATCCACCCTCCTCCGCACAACTCTATCCATAGCCCACGCCTCACAACCATATGACATTGTTGGAACCACTATTCCTTTGAACATACCCATTTTTGCTTTCCAAGATAATGTTCTCGACTTCCACACATTCTTCAAGGCTTCCAGAATTTTCGCCCCCCCCATGATTCACTTCGGCTTCCATGGTTCCATCTGCTGCCAAATCCACTCCCAGATATCTAAAACACTTCACTTCCTCCAGTTTTTCTCCATTCAAACTTACCTCCCAGCTGACTCATCCCTCAACCCTATTGTACCTAATAACCTTGCTCTTATTCACATTTACTCTTAACTTTCTTCTTTCACACACTTTACCAAACTCAGTCACCAGCTTCTGCAGTTTCTCACATGAATCAGCCACCAGCGCTGTATCATCAGTGAGCAACAACTGACTCACTTCCCAAGCTCTCTTATCCACAACAGACTGCATACTTGCCCCTCTTTCCAAAACTCTTGCATTCACCTCCCTAACAACCCCATCCATAAACAAATCAAACAACCATGGAGACATCACACACCCCTGCTGCAAACCTACATTCACTGAGAACCAATCACTTTCCTCTCTTCCTACACGTACACATGCCTTACATCCTAGATAAAAACTTTTCACTGCATCTAACAACTTGCCTCCCACACCATATATTCTTAATACCTTCCACAGAGCATCTCTATCAACGCTATCATTTGCCTTCTCCAGATCCATAAATGCTACATACAAATCCATTTGCTTTTCTAAGTATTTCTCACATACATTCTTCAAAGCAAACACCTGATCTACACATCCTCTACCACTTCTGAAACCACAATGCTCTTCCCTAATCTGATGCTCTGTACATGCCTTCACCCTCTCAATCAATACCCTCCCATATAATTTCCCAGGAATACTCAACAAGCCTATAACTCTGTAATTTGAGCACTCACCTTTGTCCCCTTTGCCTTTGTACAATGGCACTATGCAAGCATTCCGCCAATCCTCAGGCACCTCACCATGAATCATACGTACATTAAATAACCTTACCAACCAGTCAACAATACAGTCACCTCCTTTTTTAATTAATTCCACTGCAATGCCACCCAAACCCGCTGCCTTGCCAGCTCTCATCTTCCGCAAAGTGTTTTGGGAGCAGCTGAATGAATGTGTTAGTGGTTTTGATGCACAAGACCGAGTTATAGTGATGGGTGATTTGAATGCAAAGGTGAGTAATGTGGCAGTTGAGGGAATAATTGGTATAGATGGGGTGTTCAATGTTGTAAATGGAGATGGTGAAGAGCATGTAGATTTATGTGCTGAAAAAGGACTGGTGATTGGGAATACCTGGTTTAAAAAGAAAGATATACAAAAGTATATGTATGTAAGTAGGAGAGATGGCCAGAGAGCATTATTGGATTACATGTTAATTGACAGGTGCGCGAAAGAGAGACTTTTGGATGTTAATGTGCTGAGAGGTGCAACTGGAAGGATGTCTGATCATTATCTTATGGAGGCGAAGGCGAAGATTTGTATGGGTTTTCAGAAAAGAAGAGAGAATGTTGGGGTGAAGAGGGTGGTGAGAGTAAGTGAGCTTGGAAAGGAGACTTGTGTGAGGAAGTACCAGGAGACACTGAGTACAGAATGGAAAAAGGTGAGAACAAAGGAGGTAAGGGGAGTGGGGGAGGAATGGGATGTATTTAGGGAATCAGTGATGGCTTGCACAAAAGATGCTTGTGGCATGAGAAGCATGGGAGGTGGGTTGATTAGAAAGAGTAGTGAGTGGTGGGATGAAGAAGTAAGATTATTAGTGAAAGAGAAGAAAGAGGCATTTGGATGATTTTTGCAGGGAAAAAATGCCAATGAGTGGGAGATGTATAAAAGAAAGAGGCAGGAGGTCAAGAGAAAGGTGCAAGAGGTGAAAAAGAGGGCAAATTAGAGTTGGGGTGAGAGAGTATCATTAAATTTTAGGAAGAATAAAAAGATGTTCTGGAAGGAGGTAAATAAAGTGCGTAAGACAAGGGAGCAAATGGGAACTTCAGTGAAGGGGGCTTATGGGGAGGTGATAGCAAGTAGTAGTGATGTGAGAAGGATATGGAGTGAGTATTTTGAAGGTTTGTTGAATGTGTTTGATGATAGAGTGGCAGATATAGGGTGTTTTGGTCGAGGTGGTGTGCAAAGTGAGAGGGTTAGGGAAAATGATTTGGTAAACAGAGAAGAGGTAGTAAAAGCTTTGCGGAAGATGAAAGCCGGCAAAGCAGCAGGTTTGGATGGTATTGCAGTGGAATTTATTAAAAAGGGGGTGACTGTCTTGTTGACTGGTTGGTAAGGTTATTTAATGTATGTATGATTCATGGTGTGGTGCCTGAGGATTGGCGGAATGCTTGCATAGTGCCATTGTACAAAGGCAAAGGGGACAAAGGTGAGTGCTCAAATTACAGAGTTATAGGCTTGTTGAGTATTCCTGGGAAATTATATGGGAGGGTATTGATTGAGAGGGTGAAGGCATGTACAGAGCATCAGATTAGGGAAGAGCATTGTGGTTTCAGAAGTGGTAGAGGATGTGTAGATCAGGTGTTTGCTTTGAAGAATGTATGTGAGAAATACTTAGAAAAGCAAATGGATTTGTATGTAGGATTTAGGGATCTGGAGAAGGCATATGATAGAGTTAGAGTTGATAGAGATGCTCTGTGGAAGGTACTAAGAATATATGGTGTTGGAGGCAAGTTGTTAGAAGCAGTGAAAAGTTTTTATCAAGGATGTAAGGCATGTGTACGTGTAGGAAGAGAGGAAAGTTATTGGTTCTCAGTGAATGTAGGTTTGCGGCAGGGGTGTGTGATGTCTCCATGGCTGTTTAATTTGTTTATGGATGGGGTTGTTAGGGAGGTGAATGCAAGAGTTTTGCAAAGAGGGGCAAGTATGAAGTCTGTTGTGGATGGGAGAGCTTGGGAAGTGAGTCAGTTGTTGTTCGCTGATGATACAGCGCTGGTGGCTGATTCATGTGAGAAACTGCAGAAGCTGGTGACTGAGTTTGGTAAAGTGTGTGAAAGAAGAAAGTTAAGAGTAAATGTGAATAAGAACAAGGTTATTAGGTATAGTAGGGTTGAGGGTCAAGTCAATTGGGAGGTAAGTTTGAATGGAGAAAAACTGGAGGAAGTAAAGTGTTTTAGATATCTGGGAGTGGATCTGGCAGCAGATGGAACAATGGAAGTGGAAGTGAATCATAGGGTGGGAGAGGGGGCGAAAATCCTGGGAGCATTGAAGAATGTTTGGAAGTCAAGAACATTATCTCGGAAAGCAAAAATGGCTATGTTTGAAGGAATAGTGGTTCAACAATGTTGTATGGTTGCGAGGCGTGGGCTATGGATAGAGTTGTGCACAGGAGGGTGGATGTGCTGGAAATGAGATATTTGAGGACAATATGTGGTGTGAGGTGGTTTGATCGAGTAAGTAATGTAAGGGTAAGAGAGATGTGTGGAAATAAAAAGAGCGTGGTTGAGAGAGCAGAAGAGGGTGTTTTGAAATGGTTTGGGCACATGGAGAGAATGAGTGAGGAAAGATTGACCAAGAGGATATATGTGTCGGAGGTGGAGGGAACGAAGAGAGGTGGGAGACCAAATTGGAGGTGGAAAGATGGAGTGAAAAAGATTTTGAGTGATCGGGGCCTGAACATGCAGGAGGGTGAAAGGCGGGCAAGGAATAGAGTGAATTGGATCGATGTGGTATACCGGGTTCGACGTGCTGCCAATGGATTGAATCAGGGCATGTGAAGCGTCTGCGGTAAACCATGGAAAGTTGTGTGGGGCCTGGATGTGGAAAGGGAGCTGTGGTTTCGGGCATTATTACATGACAGCTAGAGACTGAGTGTGAACGAATGGGGCCTTTGTTGTCTTTTCCTAGTGCTACCTCACACACATGAGGGGGGAGGGGGATGTTATTCCATGTGTGGCGAGGTGGTGATGGGAATAAATAAAGGCAGACAGTATGAATTATGTACATGTGTATATATGTATATGTCTGTGTGTGTATATATATATGTGTACATTGAGATGTATAGGTATGTATATTTGCATGTGTGGACGTGTATGTATAGACATGTGTATTGGGGTGGGTTGGGCCATTTCTTTCATCTGTTTCCTTGCGCTACCTTGCAAACGTGGGAGACAGCGACAAAGCAAAATTATAAAAAAAAAATTCTCTGTTTACCAAATCATCCTCCCTAACCCTTTCACTTTGCACACCACCTCGACCAAAACACCTTATATCTGCCACTCTATCATCAAACACATTCAACAAACCTTCAAAATACTCACTCCATCTCCTTCTCACATCACCACTACTTGTTATCATCTCCCCATTAGCCCCCTTCAATGAAGTTCCCACTTGTTCCCTTGTCTTACGCACTTTATTTACCTCCTTCAAGAACATCTTTTTATCCTCCCTAAAATTTAATGATACTCTCTCACCCCAACTCTCATTTGCCCTCTTTTTCACCTCTCACCTTTCTCTTGACCTCCTGCCTCTTTCTTTTATACATCTCCCACTCAATTGCATTTTTTCCCTGCAAAAATCGTCCAAATGCCTCTCTCTTCTCTTTCACTAATAATCTTACTTCTTCATCCCACCACTCACTACCCTTTCTAATCTGCCCACCTCCCACGCTTCTCATGCCACAAGCATCTTTTGCGCAAGCCATCACTGCTTCCCTAAATACATCCCATTCCTCTCCCACTCCCCTTACCTCCTTTGTTCTCACCTTTTTCCATTCTGTACTCAGTCTCTCCTGGTACTTCCTCACTCGTCTCCTTTCCAAACTTACTTACTCTCACCACTCTCTTCACCCCATCATTTTCTCTTCTTTTCTGAAAACCTCTAGAAATCTTCATCTTCGCCTCCACAAGATAATGATCAGACATCCCTCCAGTTGCACCTCTCAGCACATTAACATCCAAAAGTCTCTCTTTCGCGCGCATATCAATTAACACATAATCCAATAACGCTCTCTGGCCATCTCTCCTACTTACATACGTATACTTATGTATATCTCTCTTTTTAAACCAGGTATTCCCAATCACCAGTCCTCTTTCAGCACATAAATCTACAAGCTCTTCACCATTTCCATTCACAACACTGAACACTCCATGTATACCAATTATTCCCTCAACTGCCACATTACTCACCTTTGCATTCAAATCACCCATCACTATAACCCGGTCTCGTGCATCAACACCACTAACAAACCCATTCAGCTGCTCCCAAAACACTTGCCTCTCATGATCTTTCTTCTCATGCCCAGGTGCATATGCACCAATAATCACCCATCTCTCTCCATCAACTTTCACTTTTACCCATATCAATCTAGAGTTTACTTTCTTACACTCTGTCACATACTCCCACCACTCCTGTTTCAGGAGTAGTGCTACTCCTTCCCTTGCTCTTGTCCTCTCACTAACCCCTGACTTTACTCACAAGATATTCCCAAACCACTCTTCCCCTTTACCCTTGAGCTTCATTTCACTCAGAGCTAAAACATCCAGGTTCCTTTCCTCAAAATACTACCTATCTCTCCTTTTTCTCATCTTAGTTACATCCACACACATTTAGACACCCCAATCTGAGCCTTCGCGGAGGATGAGCACTCCCCGCGTGACTCCTTCTTCTGTTTCCCCATTTAGAAAGTTAAAATACAAGGAGGGGAGGGTTTCTAGCCCCCCCACTCCCGTCCCCTTTAGTCGCCTTCTACAACACGTGAGGAATGCGTGGGAAGTATTCTTTCTCCCCTGAGAAATTCATGTGGAATTGTATATTTTCTGCATATGCTGAGCATAATTGTGAAGCAAATGATAATTATTCTGAGTTCAATTTCATGTGGTTTGTGGTATTATATTTTGTTTTGAAAGGAAGTATATCCTCCAAAATGAAGTGTAAATCAGGGTGGAGTAGATGAACTGTTTGAAGAGAACACTTAGGAACTCTTTCTTGTCTGAAACTGGTACTGTAAGTGTTTTGAGCATGCAAACTGTTTGAAGAAGATGCTGTGGGACTCTTTCTTATTTGAAACTGGTACTGTGAGTGTTTTGAGATGGCATAGTTCATTTCTAGCCTTTATGCTGATATATGTAATGTGGGGGGAATGTCATACATTTGTCTTATGCAAAACTTAGTAAGGTTGGTGTTTTGTTGAGTGGGAAGGGTTCATTCAGGATTATGTGGGAATGCAAGTTGGATTCCAGTTTGATAGTGGATCTTTGTGGGAATTCTGACACAAATAATCAAATAAACTAATGTTCTAATTACATGATTTAATACTGCATGACTATTACGGCTTATGCAATGTTATACTGCATGACTGTTGTTGCTTGTGCAGTGTTAGAGTGCTGTGATGTGATTGTAAGATCATATACATACGAGAGGACTCCCAAACTGGTTTGCAGGGTGCTGAGGGAGATCATGCAAGAAGAGACTTAAAAGGACTAGAGAAGGAACTGTTCTGAGGTACACTCCAATGTATGACTTGAGAATTCTAAGGAAGAAGCCTTTTTGAGTGATTCTGACTTGCAGCCACATATGAAGTTGGTTAACCATTTTTTGTTATATTTCGGGGAGGGGGGGGGGATATGTTAAATTCCCTTCTCACATTGCACAAACAAGTATTCTTACACATGCATACAGGAACTGAGCCACATGAGTGTAGGATTCCCTTCCTCTACTATACATATAGGTAATTACACACACTCTATGTACAGCTGATGCAGAGATATCTTGCTGAAAGTGACAACAATGTGAGTGATCACACTTATGCTTACCAAGAATGCCTGAAAATTCCGTTGACAACCGATTCTCAAAGGCTGTGAAGACTTCTGAGAGAGGCTTACTGGAACCAACGCTCATTCTTCCTAAACTGACAAGAGACTGCCTGCATGATGAAACACTCTCTGAAAAAAAGCAAACATGAAAAGAAACTACAAATCATCATTAGCCCATCCAAATTCCATGGGACACATCAGGTAAATACACCATCTGAAAGTCACTTAATACACATCTTCAACTTATTTCCACTACATTAAAAGTGAAACATGAACTTCCAAACTTATCAGCAACATCTTACTTTTCACTTTCCATAGTAAGCTGATTCCAAAATGAGATCACTGCAAACATAAAATGCATCCATTGCATCTAATCCCTAGTCACTTTTCTTGCATCCTCGTCTAAATTATCCCTTGCTCTCAATGCATCCTTTCATCTCTTCTGAAGTCTACCTCTCCTCATATCTTCTAATGTTCCAAAAAAATTCAATTGTGTTAAATAATGAATGGAAAATTTCTGGTATCCCAATATTTCAATTAAATACAAATACCTTAAATCATTCCAAATGTTAACTATTCAAACTGATATTATGCTATGAACACACGTCTTTTTCAAAGAAGTGAACTATGTTATTACTGACATTCAGTTACTTTCCTTCTGTAACTTTCACAGTTAGTTCACAATTATAACTCATTACTAAACTCTGTTAAAATCATCATCATCAACTAAAACAACATTGACAAAATCCATTTTTTATCACTGTACTGAGACCATACCCTATGGTCACCCGATTTCTCCCTTAACCTTGCATTAAATTCTCCATAAAGTTAGTTAGCAATCAGGGTGACAACACACACCTTTACTGTCTGTGCTCCAGGCACTGCTGCAACCTATTAACTTATAACATATAGCAAACTATTCACTTTCAAGCAAGCTTCAAATTCTCCCCTTTGGAGAAATTCAAAATGACATTCAGCAATTTTTCCACATGTCCCATCAGTGATAAAATTGTCCAAAGTTGATTAGTATTAGTCTTTATCAAGCAGGGATTCATCATTCTATAAATTCTTCCTCTTCCTCTAAAACTCTGTCCACTACTGTGTTTGTTTCAATGCAAAAATTCTATTGAAACACTTACATAATGTTGTGCATTAGCCAAATATAATCCAGCCACATACCAACTGTACTAAAAAGGCAGTGGGTTTGGTTGGTATTGCAGTGGAATTTATTAAAAAAAGGGGGTGACTGTATTGTTGACTGGTTGGTAAAGTTATTTAATATATGCATGTCTCATGGTGAGGTGCCTGAGGATTGGCGGAATGCTTGCATAGTGCCATTGTACAAAGGCAAAGGCGATAAAAGTGAGTGCTCAAATTACAGAGGCATAAGTTTGTTGAGTATTCCTGGGAAATTATATGGGAGGGTATTGATTGAGAGGGTGAAGGCATGTACAGAGCATCAGATTGGGGAAGAGCAGTGTGGTTTCAGAAGTGGTGGAGGATGTGTGGATCAGGTGTTTGCTTTGAAGTATGTATGTGAGAAATACTTAGAAAAGCAAATGGATTCGTATGTAGCATTTATGGATCTGGAGAAGGCATATGATAGAGTTGATAGAGATGCTCTGTAGAAGATATTAAGAATATATGGTGTGGGAGGTAAGTTGTTAGAAGCAGTGAAAAGTTTTTATCTAGGATGTAAGGCATGTGTACGTGTAGGAAGAGAGGAAAGTGATTGGTTCTCAGTGAATGTAGGTTTGCGGCAGGGGTGTGTGATGTCTCCATGGTTGTTTAATTTGTTTATGGATGGGGTTGTTAGGGAGGTGAATGCAAGAGTTTTGGAAAGAGGGGCAAGTATGCAGTCTGTTGTGGATGAGAGAGCTTGGGAAGTGAGTCAGGTGTTGTTCGCTGATGATACAGCTCTGGTGGCTGATTCACGTGAGAAACTGCATAAGCTGGTGACTGAGTTTGGTAAAGTGTGTGAAAGAAGAAAGCTGAGAGTAAATGTGAATAAGAGCAAAGTTATTAGGTACAGTAGGGTTGAGGGACAAGTCATTTGGAAGGTAAGTTTGAATGGAGAAAAACTGGAGGAAGTGAAGTGTTTTAGATATCTGGGAGTGGATTTGGCAACAGATGGAACCATGGAAGCGGAAGTGAGTCATAGGGTGGGGGAGGGGGCGAAAGTTCTGGGAGTGTTGAAGAACATGTGGAAGTTGAGAACATTATCTCAGAAAGCAAAAGTGGGTATGTTTGAAGGAATAGTGGTTCCAACAATGTTGTATGGTTGCGAGGCGTGGGCTATGGATAGAGTTGTGCAAAGGAGGGTGGATGTGCTGGAAATGAGATGTTTGAGGACAATCTGCGGTGTGAGGTGGTTTAATCGAGTAAGTATTAATAGGGTAAGAGAGATGTGTGGTGATAAAAAGAGTGTGGTTGACAGAGCAGAAGAGGGTGTTTTGAAATGGTTTGGTCACATGGAGAGAATGAGTGAGGAAAGATTGACTAAGAGGATATATGTGTCAGAGGTGGAGGGAACGAGGAGAAGTGGGAGACCAAATTGGAGGTGGAAAGATGGAGTGAAAAAGATTTTGTGTGATCAGGGCCTGAACATGCAGGAGGGTGAAAGGAGGGCTAGGAATAGAGTGAATTGGATCGATGTGGTATACCGGGGTTGACGTGCTGTCAGTAGATTGAATCAAGGCATGTGAAGCGTCTGGGGTAAACCATGGAAAGCTGTGTAGGTATGTATATTTGCGTGTGTGGACGTATGTATATACATGTGTATGGGGGTGGGTTGGGCCATTTCTTTCGTCTGTTTCCTTGCGCTACCTCGCAAACGCGGGAGACAGAAAAAAAAAAAAAAAAAAAAAAAATATATATATATATTTTGTGGGGAAGTACCAGGAGAGACTGTGTACAGAATGGAAAAAGGTGAGAACAATGGAAGTAAGGGGAGTGGGGGAGGAATGGGATGTATTTAGGGAATCAGTGATGGATTGCGCAAAAGATGCTTGTGGCATGAGAAGAGTGGGAGGTGGGCTGTTTAGAAAGGGTAGTGAGTGGTGGGATGAAGAAGTAAGAGTATTAGTGAAAGAGAAGAGAGAGGCATTTGGACGATTTTTGCAGGGAAAAAATGCAATTGAGTGGGAGAAGTATAAAAGAAAGAGACAGGAGGTCAAGAGAAAGGTGCAAGAGGTGAAAAAAAGGGCAAATGAGAGTTGGGGTGAGAGACTATCAGTAAATTTTAGGGAGAATAAAAAGATGTTCTGGAAGGAGGTAAATAGGGTGCGTAAGACAAGGGAGCAAATGGGAACTTCAGTGAAGGGCGTAAATGGGGAGGTGATAACAAGTAGTGGTGATGTGAGAAGGAGATGGAATGAGTATTTTGAAGGTTTGTTGAATGTGTCTGATGACAGAGTGGCAGATATAGGGTGTTTTGGTCGAGGTGGTGTGCAAAGTGAGAGGGTTAGGGAAAATGATTTGGTAAACAGAGAAGAGGTAGTAAAAGCTTTGCGGAAGATGAAAGCCGGCAAGGCAGCAGGTTTGGATGGTATTGCAGTGGAATTTATTAAAAAAGGGGGTGACTGTATTGTTGACTGGTTGGTAAGGTTATTTAATGTATGTATGACTCATGGTGAGGTGCCTGAGGATTGGCGGAATGCGTGCATAGTGCCATTGTACAAAGGCAAAGGGGATAAGAGTGAGTGCTCAAATTACAGAGGTATAAGTTTGTTGAGTATTCCTGGTAAATTATATGGGAGGGTATTGATTGAGAGGGTGAAGGCATGTACAGAGCATCAGATTGGGGAAGAGCAGTGCGGTTTCAGAAGTGGTGGAGGATGTGTGGATCAGGTGTTTGCTTTGAAGAATGTATGTGAGAAATACTTAGAAAAGCAAATGGATTTGTATGTAGCATTTATGGATCTGGAGAAGGCAAATGATAGCGTTGATAGAGATGCTCTGTGGAAGGTATTAAGAATATATGGTGTGGGAGGCAAGTTGTTAGAAGCAGTGAAAAGTTTTTATCGAGGATGTAAGGCATGTGTACGTGTAGGAAGAGAGGAAAGTGATTGGTTCTCAGTGAATGTAGGTTTGCGGCAGGGGTGTGTGATGTCTCCATGGTTGTTTAATTTGTTTATGGATGGGGTTGTTAGGGAGGTAAATGCAAGAGTCATGGAAAGAGGGGCAAGTATGAAGTCTGTTGGGGATGAGAGAGCTTGGGAAGTGAGTCAGTTGTTGTTCGCTGATGATACAGCGCTGGTGGCTGATTCATGTGAGAAACTGCAGAAGCTGGTGACTGAGTTTGGTAAAGTGTGTGGAAGAAGAAAGTTAAGAGTAAATGTGAATAAGAGCAAGGTTATTAGGTACAGTAGGGTTGAGGGTCAAGTCAATTGGGAGGTGAGTTTGAATGGAGAAAAACTGGAGGAAGTGAAGTGTTTTAGATATCTGGGAGTGGATCTGTCAGCGGATGGAACCATGGAAGCGGAAGTGGATCATAGGGTGGGGGAGGGGGCGAAAATTTTGGGAGCCTTGAAGAATGTGTGGAAGTCGAGAACATTATCTCGGAAAGCAAAAATGGGTATGTTTGAAGGAATAGTGGTTCCAACAATGTTGTATGGTTGCGAGGCGTGGGCTATGGATAGAGTTGTGCGCAGGAGGATGGACGTGCTGGAAATGAGATGTTTGAGGAAAATGTGTGGTGTGAGGTGGTTTGATCGAGTAAGTAACGTAAGGGTAAGAGAGATGTGTGGAAATAAAAAGAGCGTGGTCGAGAGAGCAGAAGAGGGTGTTTTGAAATGGTTTGGGCACATGGAGAGAATGAGTGAGGAAAGATTGACCAAGAGGATATATGTGTCGGAGGTGGAGGGAACGAGGAGAAGAGGGAGACCAAATTGGAGGTGGAAAGATGGAGTGAAAAAGATTTTGTGTGATCGGGGCCTGAACATGCAGGAGGGTGAAAGGAGGGCAAGGAATAGAGTGAATTGGAGCGATGTGGTATACCGGGGTTGACGTGCTGTCAGTGGATTGAATCAAGGCATGTGAAGCGTTTGGGGTAAACCATGGAAAGCTGTGTAGGTATGTATATTTGCGTGTGTGGACGTGTGTATGTACATGTGTATGGGGGGGGTTGGGCCATTTCTTTCGTCTGTTTCCTTGCGCTACCTCGCAAACGCGGGAGACAGCGACAAAGTATAAAAAAAAAAAAAAAAAAAAATATATATATATATATATATTATCCCTGGGGATAGGGGATTAAGAATACTTCCCACGTATTCCCTGCGTGTCGTAGAAGGCGACTAAAAGGGGAGGGAGCGGGGGGCTGGAAATCCTCCCCTCTCGTTTTTTTTTTTTTTTTTCCCCCCAAAAGGAGGAACAGAGAATTGGGCCAGGTGAGGGTATTCCCTCAAAGGCCCAGTCCTCTGTTCTTAACGCTACCTCGCTAATGCGGGAAATGGGGAATAGTTTGAAAGAAAGAAAGAAAGAATATATATATATATATATATATATATATATATATATATATATATATATATATATATATATATATATATATATATATATATATATATTCTTTTTATATTTATTATACTTTGTCGCTGTCTCCCGCGTTTGCGAGGTAGCACAAGGAAACAGACGAAAGAAATGGCCCAACCCCCCCCATACACATGTATATACATACGTCCACACACACAAATATACATACCTACACAGCTTTCCATGGTTTACCCCAGACACTTCACATGCCTTGATTCAATCCACTGACAGCACGTCAACCCCGGTATACCACATCGCTCCAATTCACTCTATTCCTTGCCCTCCTTTCACCCTCCTGCATGTTCAGGCCCCGATCACACAAAATCTTTTTCACTCCATCTTTCCACCTCCAATTTGGTCTCCCTCTTCTCCTCGTTCCCTCCACCTCCGACACATATATCCTCTTGGTCAATCTTTCCTCACTCATTCTCTCCATGTGCCCAAACCACTTCAAAACACCCTCTTCTGCTCTCTCAACCACGCTCTTTTTATTTCCACACATCCCTCTTACCCTTACGTTACTCACTCGATCAAACCACCTCACACCACACATTGTCCTCAAACATCTCATTTCCAGCACATCCATCCTCCTGCGCACAACTCTATCCATAGCCCACGCCTCGCAACCATACAACATTGTTGGAACCACTATTCCTTCAAATATACCCATTTTTGCTTTCCGAGATAATGTTCTCGACTTCCACACATTCTTCAAGGCCCCCAGAATTTTCGCCCCCTCCCCCACCCTATGATCCACTTCTGCTTCCATGGTTCCATCCGTTGCCAGATCCACTCCCAGATATCTAAAACACTTCACTTCCTCCAGTTTTTCTCCATTCAAACTCACCTCCCAATTCACTTGACCCTCAACCCTACTGTATATATATATATATATATGTGTGTGTGTGTGTGTGTGTGAGTGTTTATACTGAGTTTCATTTTCCCGTGGACTCATAGGAATATACGCTAAATTGTGATCCTTTCCGGTATGTGTATATGAACGGATGGGCCATTCTTCGTCTGTTAATTGGCGCTACCTCGCTGATGCAAGAAACAGTGATCAAGTATAATAAAAATAATATAATAACTACTGTTCTTATTTCATCTTTAATAATGACTTCTTTTCCACTACATTCACTTGACTTTCTCTAATCTCAAGTTGTACAGTGAAAACATCCTCCTATCACACTTCAATGTCATTTATCCGTTCTTTAAAACATACTCTTTCATACAATTTGTTCACCCTAAGAGACCTCTATCTGACACTTTCTGAAGCTCAGTGCTTCCTTACTGGAAACACTGATGCCTGGAAGGTCCTCACCCTGCTTATCCTTAAGAATTTCTTGAAGAATCTTTTACTCACAGGACAAACCACTGAGGAGATAAAGAAGAAAAAGAGACAAATAATATGCTTCCTTCCAACAAAGGAAGACAATGAAAATCAGTTCCTAAGGGACAAAGGAACAGAAATGTTGATATGCAGAAAAAGGCAAGTCACAAGCCATGTTAGGTATTACCTGATGTCTTATTAGTAATATTTTCTCAAATGCATGGCAAAATCAGAATAGCTTTCCAGTACATGAGTAAGGAAATATCTAACAAGGCCAAAACTAGAATATGCTTCTAAAGTCCGTTCACTGCATCTAAAGAAGCACAAAGATAGAGGTCTGGAGGAGGGCACCAAAGATAGCACTAGATTTAACAGAGCTGTGTTACAAGGAAAGGATTGAGGCTTTACATTTGCCACTCTTGGATGAGAGAAGGGTAAGAGTGACTTGTTTACAATTTTTATGTTTATAAAACGGACTGATGATGCAGACATTGAACAGTTGTTTGGGAGAAGCAGACACAGAACAACCTGATGACATCACATGAAATTAAGCAAGAACATTGTTGAAAAAGATGCAATGAAATCCTTTTATTGTATTAGAATGGTGGATTAATGAAAAAGAATAACAGAGGACTTGAGTAATCTAGACAGCATACATATATTTGAAAAGATGTAGAGTATTTCAGAAAATGTTCAAGAGATAGGGCCCCATAAGTGCAAAACTCCCTCCCCATACTGTAAAAATAGGTATTTGCAAATAGTTAATAACAATAGATAATGGGTAAACCACACAACATAAGGAAGGAGCAGCATTAATAATTCCTTTTTAAAACTGCTTCTCTTGCCTTACCTTAGCAAGGCAGCATCAGGAACAAATGAAGATCAGCCTCATTTGCACATGCCTCTTTAGCTGTCAAGTACCAAAACCAAAGCCTCCCATCCACATATATGCTTTGTTTTACCATGACCACTTCATAGGCCCTTGTTAAGCCCAAAGACAACACATTTCCAACTGCATACCACAATAATCCACTTCATTTCATTACATACACACCTCTCAGCCTCCTGAATATTCAAACTACCCTAGTGCCTCCCTGGCTCCATCCTCCCATCTCCTTCTTGGTCTCCTCTACCCCTTCTTCCCATGACTTCTGACATCCAAATCCTCTCACTTCATTTTCTTTATTCATCCTCTCCATATGTCTGAACAACTTCAGCACACCCTGGTCTGCTCTCTCACAATCAGACTGCACTCATTTCCATACTCTTCAGGATCTATCAGTCTTGCTGTTGTCACTTGCATAAGCTCCCTTCCTTACACCACACTCTACCCACCCTATTGTGTTCCCATATAGATCTACCTACCTCACACTACATATCATTCAAAAGCATTTCATTTCCAATATGTCTGCCCTCTTCCCTTCATTTGCTCTCAAGGCTCAAAACTTGCATTCATACATCACTGCAGGGACTGCTATACCCTAAAACATGCTCTTCTTTGTCCTAACAGATGTTACTATAATAACTGTGGCTGCATTTACAAGGTTTACCAATTCATACAGATCATGTAATATCTGTTGTAAACAAATCAAAATATATTTCATTCCCAGACAAATTCATGCTAAGCATTATGATGTCTGACTCTTCATTTGGGCATATATTCAAACAGCACTGAAATTTAAGTCTCAAGTGACTTACCTCTACGAATCTCTGTCTTCACAGCTTCATTTTTGAGAATGCAAATATCAGACTCGCCTGTGAGTATGGAGTCAGTAAGTGTATCAAAAAGAGAACTTTCAGGTAGATAAGTTGATCTACAACCAGGAGATCTCAAAATATCCTCAATTTCTGCAGCATCAAAAAAGTTTTCCTCTGTTTCATGGATTTTCTCAGTGTTCTGGGGAAGAATTTGCTAAAATAATCAACTAACTAAAGAACTGAACAAAACCTTACTGAAAAAAAGTATAGAGTATTTACTACTACACTGCAAGGGCAATGACTTAAATTTCTAGTCCATTTCCATTTAAATATTACACAAATAATGATTCATATGCTAAACTACTGCTATTCTTTCATTTTGTTACCAAACACAACCTGAATTATAAACCCCAATAGCCACAAAACAAGGAAATGTTTACCAAAATTTCATTACATTAAGTATATCCACATAGGTATAAATGGGTAAAATGCCAATCAAGACAAATACCTTATCTATAATATTTTCTGTGAGTGTGTCATCATCCATATCTCCCAAAAGACTCTGCATTCGTGTTATGCTGCTTGAAAAGTCTCCTTTAGGATCCAGAAATGTTTCATCCCTGTCATTTGACGACGTCTTCTTATCAAGTATGTGATCTTTCAAAGAATAAGTATTGTAAAATGCCTCATTCTCTTGAATATCTTTTTCATTTCTATAAAGACAATTAACTTCAGAATTTGTGGGGAAAATATCTTTTATATCAACATTGCTTTCACTAAATACAGTCTTGCCTAAAAGGCTACAGTCCACTACACTCTTGTTATCTGTTTCAGTAGATGTTTTTGTATATTCTTTTGTCTTCTTCAAATTCTGAACATATGAAATGAAATTTGATTTGGATCTGGCTTCACTTTTGGTACCCATGTTATCTGAATCTGAGTTTGAAGAATGCTGCTGCTTTATCTGTTGTATTAACATACTCAACTTTGCCTTTGAATGATGTCTGAGTTCCTCTACTATGCATCCTTCACTGGTATTCTCATCAGACAACAATCCTGCAGCTTCCACACTGAAGTCCAACCCATCATATTTGTTACGTATCTTAGAAGCTAAAGGTGTTTTGTTATTCCTGACAGGACTTTGTGTAAGGAAAGACATTCTTGATAAGAGGTCACTTGAAGAATCATTTCCTTTCTCTCTCTGTTTCATAAATGATCCTCCATTTCCTGATACCAAGCTTGTGTGTTTATCACCATTCTTAGTAATGCATGAGATGTCCACCTTCTCCACAGGTAGTCTAAAAGGGTCCTTATTAAGCAATTTGTCTGGTGTGTTACAATCAAATATAAGGGGTCCACATGGAGTTATGTCTATCAAACGTGCAAACTGTGCAGGTGGTCTGTGTGTCTGGGTCTTACACCTCTCTGGTGTTTCTCTAGACAGCGAGTTTAGCCCTGTGCTACCATAATGAAAGAAAATACCAGACTTCTTTGCTGATCCAGAAGTGATTCTCAGAGGTCTGCCATCTTCATTCTGAGTGAACTGCTCACATCTTGGAGTGATGTTCATCTTTTCTATTGCTTCCAATAAGGTATCAGAATCTGAGTTCATATCCACACAGCCTGCAAAAGATGATTTTGTTATCCAATTATATTTTTACTGCTAGTGTAAAGAAAAAATATTCTAGTATTCTTAACAGTGAGGCTGATGACAAATACAGTTTTTCCTACATAGCCTTCCTTTGGAATGACAAACATGAAAATATAAAGACAAAAAATTCCAGTAAGGATGATAAAAAGTTGATAAAATTATTAGCAAAATTACTTTGGCAACCAAATGTGTCCATAAAGTAACTGAAACATTCTGAACCTTAGTTTGACTGGCCATAAAGAGCAACATGCAGTGTTTAATCTGTAATAGTTGGTATGCCCAGTACTGCATGGGTATCAGGAAGGTTAGCGATAACAGTGTAGTGAGCCAGCACTTCATTGGTTGCCAAGATGCATTCCTTGATTGGGTAGCAGCCTTTTTTCTGCCTCATTCACACATGGACTGCTGGCATTCAATCCACAAACATTCAATCTCTCACTGTCACACATAACACTTAACAACACTAACTCACATAATTCAGTCTTTGTAACTATATTTTCCTGCAGTGCATGTATGTGCTAGGCCTGCCTTTTGGCAAAATAGTAGAATAATTAAATAGCTAAGCCTGCCTTTTGGCAAAATAGTAGAATCATTAAACAGCTAGGCCTGCCTTTTGGCAAAATAGCATGAACATTAAACAAAAGCAGTAGGTAAGACCATTAGGCAGGAGCATCAGGTTAAGATCGGTCAGCCTGCCTGTAACATCTGGTGTTGGCCCTTGGGCTGGAATGGCTGGTGCTCCCTTTGTGCATTTGTGGAGGACATGATTTGGTCATACCCCCAAGGCTACCATGGTGGGTACCAGTTCCTGAGGGCAGTCCGATGAGGGGGGGAAAGTAGACATCTCGGCAGAGTAAGCCTGCTACTCCCGTCCGTCAGGCCGCACTGGATGGTAAGAGTTGATGGAGGATTCTACTGAGGTTCAGGGGGTGAGGTGAGGTATTGAACCACCTTTCCAAACAGTCAATGTTCTTTTCTTTCTTCCAGCTTTGCTATCCGCAGTCTGATCTGTTACCTTCCTCTTGATGACCTACACATTTTTGATTAACAACTTTAACTATCTACACGCAGATAGTATCCTCTCCTCTCAGTAGTTAGTTCCCTATCATCCTATACTAACAATTGGCAATAGGTTTGAAAAAAAAATTATATGGGGTAACATTAGGCAAAAGCACTAGGCAGTAGCTGTACACTGGAGCTTCAGGCAAGACCATTAGGTAGATTACATTAGGTAGAAGTAGTCGGTAAGCACATTAGATAGAAGCCTCTGGAAATACTGTGTGAAAGTTGCTCTCTGCCAGTGGCCTTTTAAGGGTCATGCACTAAAGGCTACGAAGTGGGACAGGAATTCACCAGTTATTGAAACATTTGCCTTGGCCATTCCATAGAGGGAGCTCCCAGAGGGAACAGGCAATAGAGATATAGAAAGAAAGAGAGATAGATGATGATACTACGATGAGGAGAAAATTTCTTGCTCTTTACAATAAATTTTCTCAAACTATTAACAGAAACGAGTCATGAGACCACAGGAAGGTTCAATAAGAGATCTAGCTTTAAAGACGAGCAAATAAATCTTTCACATAAACATCAGAGAACCTACCCAACAAATCTTTCCTCCTGCCTAACCCCCAGCTACCACCAGCACTGATTCTGAATGGATAAAGTTAGAGAAACAAGTGATGAAACAGATGACAAATGATAAAGAGAAAATGATAGAGTGAGACAATATATAAGAGATGCTACCATTAGCAGTGTATGTCAGCAGACCTGTACTCAGATTGGTACATGTAGTAAGCTCACTATAATACACCCTGTTGAAGAGTGAGAGGTGGTACTCAAGATGAAAAAAAAGTGACAAACATCGATATTAAAAATATGCTTAAATAGATAAAAATATTATCTATTTATAAACAAATATATAAAACACATAACACATTTAAAAACACTTATCAATATTGCACCTTAACCTACATACACGAGGATTCTCACACTCTCATACTTAAATATGTCCAGAAACTATCTCACCACCTGCAGAGACTACTGTAACATTACTATATACAAAAACCCTAATTCCAATTGATAACCTTAGGATTACTCATATCTAATGATTATGAGTCCAGAGTATCATCTTTTCTTCCACAAAGAACCATAAAGATGATGTATTTAACATAGTGATAAAAAATTATATCTGTTCTTAATGAATGAGACAATGATCTACAGTCATGAAAACTGTAACACTATATTTACCTGAGTCAATATTGGAATCACTTTTACGAATCTCATCCCAAAGACAGCCAGCATGAAGTTCTGCAGCACCACTGTCATCTTCATTTGCAATAATGTCTGCTAACTGATGATGAAAATATTTAAATACAATCTTCCGAATATTATACTCCAAAAATAAAAAGACAAGGATTTTTTATTTCTATAATGGTTAGTCAAGAAAAGAATAAAGTTGGAGGGAAAATGGTAGAAGCAATAGAAAGAAGTAGATGGATGAAACATTTAGGTATGAGCATTAAGCAGAAACATTTGGTAGAAGTGGTTGGTAGGAACATTAGGAAGGAGTATTAGGTAAAAGGAGTCAGTACAAACATCAGCTAGGAGCCTCTGCAAACAGTGCTGGACTTGCCCCCTGCCAAAGGCCTGTTAAGGATGATGCACTAAAGGCTAAGAAGTAGTACTAGAATTCACAAGTCATGGAGAGACTATTGCCTTGGCCACCCCCTTGAGGGAGTTCCACAAAGGAACAGGTATCAGAGATATAGGTACATAAGTAGATAGATAAATAGATAGATAGATAGAGAGACTCCAACTCCATCCATAGCGTGGGCTATGGATGGAGTTGTGCGCAGGAGGATGGATGTGCTGGAAATGAGATGTTTGAGGACAATGTGTGGTGTGAGGTGGTTTGATCGAGTAAGTAACGTAAGGGTAAGAGAGATGTGTGGAAATAAAAAGAGCGTGGTTGAGAGAGCAGAAGAGGGTGTTTTGAAATGGTTTGGGCACATGGAGAGAATGAGTGAGGAAAGATTGACCAAGAGGATATATGTGTCGGAGGTGGAGGGAACGAGGAGAAGAGGGAGACCAAATTGGAGGTGGAAAGATGGAGTGAAGAAGATTTTGTGTGATCGGGGCCTGAACATGCAGGAGGGTGAAAGGAGGGCAAGGAATAGAGTGAATTGGAGCGATGTGGTATACAGGGGTTGACGTGCTGTCAGTGGAGTGAATCAAGGCATGTGAAGCGTCTGGGGTAAACCATGGAAAGCTGTGTAGGTATGTATATTTGCGTGTGTGGACGTGTGTATGTACATGTGTATGGGGGGGGGTTGGGCCATTTCTTTCGTCTGTTTCCTTGCGCTACCTCGCAAACGCGGGAGACAGCGACAAAGTATAAAAAAAAAAAAAAAAAAAAAAAAAAGATAGAGAGACCCATAGATAGATGGACAAGGTTTGTAAGGACAAATGATCAACTCTAAAAAATGCTAAAATCATAGGTACTAAAACAAAAGAAATAGTTTCCTTATCATTGGTTAAAACAAATAAACATCATCACCACAATTTACGAACTGTGGTTCCATCTGATGAATGTGGACGACTTCCCGAGTACTGAAGGAATCCCATTAAAAGGGTCCTTGGATTTCAAGGTATGCTTGAATTTCACATCCATACATAAGGGCTATGTTAAGTACTTATTCATGAAAGCCTGTACAGGATACACTAGAGTATTTCCTTAATCACCAAAGTTTTAAGTACATATCCAATTTTTTCCCCCATGAAACTTTTCAACTCAACTTTAGCTTTTCTATTACCGTCATATCTTAATTTTTCTCCTAAAAAACAAACCTCATTCACAGCCTCCAATTCTTACCTGATATTGTACAATCGCATCCTATCTCATTAACAAACTAAAGATTCTGCTATTTCACGTACACTTTCCTCTTCCTCCTCTTCTTACATACAAGGTCAAAACAATCCACCATTCTAACCAACTCCTCTTGTTTGCCTTACATGGCAGCTTCAAATGCACACAGTGCCAATGACAAATTCAATTCTACTTAACCATGATCTAGTAGCACCCCATCGGCAACCCACCTTGTTCTCACATCACATTAAGTTCCATCCATAAAACCTAACAAAAATGCTCTCTGAATCCAGTCAATAACTGTATGACCTATTTTTCAACACACCCCATCCTATGTGCAACTCCAGTTTTTCCATCTTACTGTGATATGCTTGCTCTTCTCAGCCCAAATATACTTACTCTGTACTCTCAGCTCTAATCCTAATACATTAACTCTCACATTGTATCTACAATTTCTTATTAAGAGATAAGGAAAGAGGTAGATATGAAAAGTAAGCTGGGAAAGTTGACTGCCAAGACAACGACATACTGACAAAGTAAATGTGTGACAGGTATATCATCATGGAGGATCAATGCAGATATCTGCAGTTATCATTAAGGGAGGAGAAAGCCCTGAATGTGCTGCCTTCTTTTACAGTAAAAAGATATATACAATACAGTGACAGATATAACTGTTTTCACCTATCATCTAAAAATCCATTCCTCTTTACATAAGGTACACTAAATGCATATATACACCTTTTATAGGAACTAATTTTACAGAGCAGGGGTCCCTAGTCATATACCCACCATTGATACACTCTGCACAAATAGAGTTTGTTGTTTTTTTTTTCTTTTTTTTTTGCTTTGTCGCTGTCTCCTGCGTTTGCAAGGTAGCGCAAGGAAACAGACGAAAGAAATGGCCCAACCCACCCCCATACACATGTATATACATACGCCCACACACGCAAATATACATACCTACACAGCTTTCCATGGTTTACCCCAGACGCTTCACATGCCCCGATTCAATCCACTGACAGCACGTCAACCCCGGTATACCACATCGCTCCAATTCACTCTATTCCTTGCCCTCCTTTCACCCTCCTGCATGTTCAGGCCCCGATCACACAAAATCTTTTTCACTCCATCTTTCCACCTCCAATTTGGTCTCCCTCTTCTCCTCGTTCCCTCCACCTCCGACACATATATCCTCTTCGTCAATCTTTCCTCACTCATTCTCTCCATGTGCCCAAACCATTTCAAAACACCCTCTTCTGCTCTCTCAACCACGCTCTTTTTATTTCCACACATCTCTCTTACCCTTACGTTACTTACTCGATCAAACCACCTCACACCTCACATTGTCCTCAAACATCTCATTTCCAGCACATCCATCCTCCTGCGCACAACTCTATCCATAGCCCACGCCTCGCAACCATACAACATTGTTGGAACCACTATTCCTTCAAACATACCCATTTTTGCTTTCCCAGATAATATTCTCGACTTCCACACATTCTTCAAGGCTCCCAGAATTTTTGCCCCCTCCCCCACCCTATGATCCACTTCCGCTTCCATGGTTCCATCCGCTGCCAGATCCACTCCCAGATATCTAAAACACTTCACTTCCTCCAGTTTTTCTCCATTCAAACTCACCTCCCAACTGACTTGACCCTCAACCCTACTGTACCTAATAACCTTGCTCTTATTCACATTTACTCTTAACTTTCTTCTTTCACACACTTTACCAAACTCAGTCACCAGTGTTTGTTGTATTCACCTTTTACTCTACTTTCTAATCCTTCTCAGGTTCTTGTCATATGTTTTATCTTTCTCATCCCACCTTCACATTATACAACAAGCAACATAATTTCCTTTACCACCACCTCAAAAAAATGAAATATTCATAATTTGATATTACCAGAGACATCTAACTGCCATGTTATTCTTAAGTGCCCAATTTACTAATTATATGTCAGATATGTTAACTGAGGCAATGAACAAGAAAAACATAATTCACTAATATAAATGTGATAAGTGACTTAACTACTAGTAATACTTACTCTGTCAAGTAATCGATTATCTAAGTCTTCTTCAACAATCTTACTGTTACAGTTGATTCCATACTTTCTTTCTTCATTCATATCAATTCTGGTGGACTTTATAACCTCTAATTCCTCCTGTTTTTTATCAACTGCCTTTGCCATAGGTGATGTAAATTTCAAGAAACTTTTCTTATGTCTCTCAAGTCTTTTAGGTATGGACTTATGTCCTGTGGGTAAAAAACATTTCCATAAATATAATTTTTTTGGGGGGTTATATAGCCAATCATTTCTCCTGACTTACTGAGGCAGCATCAGGAACAAACCAACAACAGTTTCATCGGGATTCTTTCACTCTCTAACCTTCATGTAAAACATACTGAAACCAAGGCTTATCATCTACAGAAAAATACTTGGATGCTATTCCATTCCTAGACTTCCCCATAAGCTATGGTTCTGAACACTGAATGCACATCATCCCTATATACCAATATGAGCCAAATATTTCTTATCACAAGTATGTCTCTCACCCTCATGAATGTTCAGGCTCCATACCCCACCAAAGTTTTCTTCTCTCCATCCTTCCATCTACTTCTTGGTGTTCCCCTGCCCCTTGCTCCCTCTGCTTCAAACACACAGATCCTCTTATTCAGCTTTTCTTCTATCATCATCTATATGCCTGAATGATTTTGGCACAACTTGGGCAGCCTCCTCATCAGAGTGCAATTACCATTTTGGTGCACTTTTTCTGAGAGAGGGAACAAACCGAACAGTGGAAAGAGGAAAGTATACTTTCTTCCTAAATCATTAAGTGCAAAAAAACATTTCTGGACACATTTTATCTCATATGCTGTTGCTTCAATTAAATACATTAAAGATCATTATCAGAATACATCATGCGCCATGAGTCCCTTCTATCCTTATGAGGCTCCTGCAGCATTCAGGAAGCTAGCAATCCACCAGTCAGGATTACAGGTCATAAAGTGTTGTGATGTTGTGTGTATGTGTGTCTTTGTGCAGAAAGCACAGGGTGACTGAGTACAGCAGTAAGTGCTCTGTGTATTCTTTATAGTAGATGCATCGTGGGAATGAAGGGTCTTGGAATTGCCAAAATGGTGTTTGTAGTGTTGGAGTGATTTCAAAATAAAGCACTTTACAAATACTGAAAGGATTTCTTCCATTCTCATACTGCATTAACACATCATTTCACATCAAGAATAGTTTCTCTAAAAAAATTCATATATCACTAGCACATCTATAAGATGCTGCACACTTTCACTCATTTAAGTAAGGAAATAATAGTTTTAAACAAGAAAATCTTAAGTATTTAAGTCTAACTCAACAAGTGAAAGTGGGTACTGGAGCACTGATGAGCCATTTTGTTTGTTCACATTAAATTTCGATGTATGGACAGACAAATGTTATGTGAACACTGCAACACTGGAACTCATGTGTAATCCAAAAAGTTGAGCATTATAATGTATGATTACAACAAGAATTACCTGTTCATTAATCCTGCAACTTTATGATCTGAGTAGAAGCATGTAGTGCAAGTAAATTAAATATAGTACCACATGATGTTATGAATATTTTGTGCAATGGTAATACAACAATATCACAGTTTTAACATGAAAACATTTAACCAAAAATTGGCCTGCATTATGCACAGGCCATTAAGGGTATAATGGATCAAAATAAACTGTCTTTGCATGTGTTAATGTAATAACAAAAGTTTTTAATCTATTCTTGAAACAAAATATTTGTAAAAGCATCCATTAGTGAGAAAATGGGTTGGGGAAGATTATAGAATCTATCCCACATGGTACAGTGTTAAATCAGAGTGGAGGGATAGGTAAGAAGCATCATCCAGTTGCTATTCTGTTCTGGTATTTCATGAAACAAGAAACATAAGCAAAAAGTGTACATAAATGTAAACATATTTACAGAAACATGTCACTAGGTTTCATGACTAGCACAGCTGACCATGGGATACCTAAATGACCATAAACACCTGCATGCATCCTTTGATCCCTTCAACAATAAAATTTAATCTAACTATAGAGGATCCCCATAACTCTAGCTTCTTAATCAACCTCTAATGAGGCACACTGACAAAGGCTTTCTGGCAGTCTAGAAACAGTCTACCCATCTATCTCTTTGGTCTACAACTAAGCTCACCTTGTTGTAAAAGTCTAACAGGTTTGTGATGCAGGACCTCTTTTCTCTGAAGCAGTGTTGTCTCTCAGTTAAGAAGTTTCTCCTTTGTAAGTAGTCATATCTTCCCTTTCTTCTAATCATCTTTTCCAGAGTTTTACAAACCACATCATCAATGAAACAGGCCAGTAGTTCAGTGCAATTTCCCAGTCACCTTTCTTAAAGAGAAGCCCAACATTTGCCATCTCCTACATCTCTAATGTCCTGTCCTACTGAACAGAATTTCCAAAGGCCAAGCAAGAGCTTCACCAGAGCCTTCATCTGGTCCCTGTGCCTTAAATCGGTCAAGTTCCATTACATCCAGTAATTTTTTGACTTGTTCCCACTCCCTAGCTTTTCTTACTTCCTTTTCTGAAAGATACACTGTTTCCAGTCCAAAGATAATCATGGAAGGGTGGTTTATTGCTCAATTTATACTTGATCGTAGTTTCCTATGTTAGCGAGGTAGTGCCAGGAACAGACAAAGACAGTCCCTATTCACACACATCCACTCTCTAGCTGTCATTTGTAATCACCTATCCACAACCAGACCATATGAACCTTTCCATAGTTTACCCAGGATGCTTCATATGCCTTTGTTCAGTCCATTGACATTCAGTCAACTCCAGTGTATCACATTATTCCAATTTACTGTATCACATACATGCCTTTTACCGTCCAGCATGTTCAAGCCCCAATTGCTCAAAATCTTTTTCACTCCATTCTTCCATCTCCAATTTGGTCACCCCATTCTCCTTGTTCCCTCCACTTCTAACACATACATCCACACTCATTTTCTCCATATGTCCAAACCATTTCAGCACACTTTACGCAGTGGCCATGGCAGTATCATTAACAATGGGGTTATGAGATGCTGCTACTGTGAAAAGTGAAAAAGCTCAAAACTGGTTAAAGTTGTCAAGATTCAATACCTCAATGGGATAATCTAATTTTCTACAGTATCCAAGTCTCACCCCAACTTCCTGTGGTTACCTCATTCATACACCCCTTAGGGATAGAACTAAAGGAGGAGGCACTGCCCAACTCCAACACAGCAGTTCTTTTAAATCTAGACAAACACCTGAGGTGTGCTTTGACTTTTTAGTTTTTGGATAATTTTGGAGCCTCACCTTCTCTGGAAACACTACATTGTAGTTGCCCTCTGCCAGTGATATGTCAAAGGGTGAGGTACAAAAAAGCTATGAAGTGGCAATGTAATTAGTCTACTAATTATGCCAAGGAGTACAAGAGACAAATGACTGAGGGTGATGGTGCTGAATGTGAATATTATGTTACGAGTGGTAAGAATAAAAAGAGGGAGCTTGTGGAGAAGTTTACAAGTTATAGTTTGGATACGCTGGGGACTGAGGAAACCCATATCCTTAAGAAGGGTAAGTGGAGTGAAAATGGAAAAGATGAATGTAAGTTATGAGAGGGTGTGGAAGAAGTAGCGGTATGGATGGGAATGAGTGAAAATTATCAGGGAAGAGGAAAAGAAGGATGTGCAATTTTACTATCACCGAGGGTGTGTGAGGGTGTTACACAGCATGGATGGAATAGATCAAAAATAGTGTGGGTGAGAGGTGAGACTAGAGTTGTGAAGCTTTTTGGAGAAATTTGAATGACTGTATAAACAGTTTTGGGAATGAGAGAAACCTGGTTGTATTGGATGATATGAATGCATGGGAAGCAAAGAAATAGTACATGATAGTTGGCAAATGGGGAGTGCTTGGAGTAAATGAGAATGGAAGTTATCTTGTGGATATTTGTGCTGAGAGGGAGTTTATTCCTTGCAAACACCATTTTTCAGCACAAGATGATCCACAGACATACATGGATGAGGAATGATGCCGGATAAGAGCAAAGGGGTTTGACTGAGAAAAGCAATGCTAGATGCTTAAGTTGTGAGAGGATTCTTTGGAGACTGAACATTTTGCGATTCTTGAGGAAATGAGGCTTAGGGAGAAGTCGAGATATGATGTAATGAAGAATGAAGAGGTAAAAGTGTTAGCAAGAGAGAAGATGAATCAGAAAAAATGCAGGGAGTATGAAAGGAAGATAAATGAAAGCTAAGATGGAAATGCAGTGAATGTAAGGATGCAGTCATATGTGAATGAGGGGTTTAAAATGTTGAAAGAATACTGATAAAGGTTCTAGAATCAGTAGATGGATACATGGTCATAAGATATATGAATAAAAAGGACAAGGCATGGTGGACAGAAATGCTGTGGAAGAGAACAAAAAGGCACATATTAGATTGCTTGACAGGAATGTACATGTGGAAGTTCAGCAAAGGAGGGAGGGAAAGATACAAAATATGTAAGTGAAAAATCAAGAAGCTGATAGTGGAAAGCAAAGAAAAAGTACATGAAGATTTTGAAAGAAAGTTGAGTGAAAAGTTTTGGGATAATACGAAACTATACTAGAAGGAGGTGAAAAAGGAAAGAGGTGGATGTTGTTGAATCAAAAGGAGGAAGTGAAATAAAGATGGAAAGAGTATTTTCAAGAACTGATGAACATGGGAGAAGAGGAAGCAGCAGTTGTTACATGCATGGGTATGAAGGATGGCAGGAAGAGGATACAAGTGCATGGGCCTATAGCAAAAAGGGAGGTAAGAAGGGCAACAATGAGGCTGAAGGCAGGAGAAGGCATCAGGAGAGTATGGGATTATGGCTGAAATGCTGAAGTACAGACAGGAAAAAGTGATTGAATGGATGCATATAATAAGTAATTTAGCACGAAAACATTCTTTCGTCTGTTTTCTTGTGCTGCCTCATTAACGTGGGAGACTGACTGAGTATAATAAGTAAATAAAAATAATATATGTTTTAGATATCTGTGAGTGGGTTTGGCGGCAGGTAGAGCCATGGAACTGGGGGTGAGTAACAGGGTGGGGTGGGGGTGAGGGTTCTGGGAGCGTTGAAGAGTGTGTGGGGGGCGAGAATTTTATCTCGTATCTCCCCTATCCCTGGGGATAGGGGAGAAAGAATACTTCCCACGTATTCCCTGCGTGTCGTAGAAGGCGACTAAAAGGGGAGGGAGCGGGGGGCTGGAAATCCTCCCCCTCTCGTTTTTTTAATTTTCCAAAAGAAGGAACAAAGAACGAGGCCAGGTGAGGATATTCCCTCAGAGGCCCAGTCCTCAGTTCTTAACACTACCTTGCTAACGCGGGAAATGGCGAATAGTTTGATAGAAAAAAGGAAGCATGAAAACAGAAGGCTGTGCCTGAGGACTAGGTGAAATCTATTATTGCTCCTTTATTCAAAGGAAAAGGTGCTAAGGATGGATGTAGCAATTATACAGGAATAAGTATACCAGGGTCGACGTGCTGTCAATGGACTGAACCAGGGAATGTGAGACATCTGGGGTAAACCATGAAAAGGTCCATAGGGCCTGGATGTGGATAGAAAGCTGTGGTTTCAGTGCATTATACATGACAGCTAGAGACTGGGTGTAAATGAATGTGGCCTTTTTTGTCTGTTTTCCTAGCGCTACCTCACTTAAGCAGGGGGTAGCGATGCTGTTTCCTGTGGGGCGGGGTAGTGCCAGAAATGGAAGAGGGCAAGCAAGTATGACAATGTACATGCATATATATGTATATGTCTGTGTATGTGTATGTGTATGTATGTATATGAGTATATACTGATGTGCATATGTACATGTATGTATATGTGCATGTATGAGAATTCTTATGTGTGTATATAAGTGGATGGGCCATTCTTCGTCTGTTTCCTGGTGCTACCTTGCTGACGCAGGAAACAGGGATAGGGGAGAAAGAATACGTCCCACATATTCCCTGCATGTTGTAGAAGGTGACTAAAGGGGGCAGGAACGGGGTGGGCTAGAAACCCCACCTTCTTGTATTCAAATTTCTGAAAGGGGAAACAGAAAAAGGAGTCATACAGGGAGAGCTCATACTCCTCAAAGGCTCATACTAGGGTGTCTAAGCTCAAGGGTAAAGAGTGGTTTGGGAGTGTCTTGGGAGTAAAGTCAGGGGTAAGTGAGAGGACAAGAGCAAAGGAAGAGGTAGCACTCCTCCTGCAGCAGGAGTTGTCGGAAAATGTTACAGAGCGTTAGAAAGTAAACTCTAGATTGATTGTAGGAAATTGTGATAGAGCATTAGAAAGTAAACTCTAGACTGATAGGGTAAAACTAAAAGTGGATGGAGAGAGATGGGTGACTATTGATGCCTATGCACCTGGTCATGAGAAGAGAGATCATGAGAGGTAAATGTTTTGGAAGCAGCTGAGTGAGTGTGTTAGCAGCTTTGATGCACGAGACCGGGTTATAGTGATGGGTGATTTGAATGCAAAGATAAGTAATGTGGCAGTTGAGGGTATAATTGGTGTACGTGGGGTGTTCAGTGTTGTAAATGGAAATGGTGAAGAGCTTGTGGATTTGTGTGCTGAAAAAGGACTGGTGATTGGGCATACCTGGATTAAAAAGAGAGGTATACATAAGTAAACATATGTAAGTAGGAGAGATTGCTAGAGGGCGTTACTGGATTACGTATCAATTTGGATGTTAATGTGCTGAGAAGGGCAGCTGGAGAGATGTCTGATGACTATCTTGAGGAGGCGAAAGCAAAGATTTGTAGAGGTTTTCAGAAAAGAAGAGAAAATGTTGGGGAGAAGAGAGTGGTGAGAGTAAAAGAGCTTGGAAAGGAGGCTTGTGTGAGGAAGTACCAGGAGAGATTGAGTGCAGAATGGAAAAAGGTGAAAGCAAATAACGTAAGGGGAATTGGGGAGGAATGGGATGTATTTGGGGAAGCAGTGATGGCTTGTGCAAAAGATACCTGTGGAATGAGAAAAGTTGGAGTTGGGCATATTAGAAAGGATAGTGAATGGTGGGATGAAGAAGTGACATTATTAATGAAAGAGAAGAAAGAGGCGTTTGGATGATTTTTGCAGAGAAGTAGTGCAAATGACTGGGAGACGTATAAAAGAAAGAGGCAGGAGGTCAAAACAAAGTTGCAAGAGGTGAAAAAGAGGGCAAATGAGAGTTAGGATGAGAGAGTATCATTAAATTTTAGGAAGAATAAAAAGATGTTTTGGAAGGTGGTAAATAAAGTGCATAAGACAAGAGAACAAATGGGAACATTGGTGAAGGAGTCTAATGGGGAGATAATAACAAGTGGTGGTGGAATGAGAAGAAGATGGAGTGAGTGTTTTGAAGGTTTGTTGAATGTGTTTGATGACAGAGTGGCAGATATAGAGTGTTTTGGTCGAGGTGGTGTGTGAAGTGAGAGGATCAGGGAGAATGGTTTGGTAAATAGAGAAGAGGTAGTGAAAGCTTTGCAGAAGATGAAAGCCAGCACGGTGGGAGGGTTTGGATGGTATTGCAGTGGTATTTATTAAAATAGGGGGTGACTGTGTTGTTGACTGGTTGGTAAGGATATTCAATGTATGTATGGTTCATGGTGAAGTGCCTGAGGATTGGCGGAATGCATGCATAGTGCCATTGTACAAATGCAAAGGGGATAAAGGTGAGTGTGCAAATTACAGAGGTATAAGTTTGTTGAGTATTCCTGGTAAATTATATGGGAGGGTATTGATTGAGAGGGTGAAGGCATGTACAGAGCATCAGAATGGGGAAAAGCAGAGTGGTTTTAGAAGTGGTAGAGGATGCGTGGTTCAGGTGTTTGATTTGAAGAATGTATGTGGGAAATAATTAGAAAAACAGATGGATTTGTCTGTAGTGTTTATGGATCTGAAGAAGGCACATGACAGAGTCGATAGAGATGCTTTGTGGAAGGTACTAACAGCATATGGTGTGGGAGGTAACTTGCTAGAAGCAGTGAAAAGTTTTTATCAAGGAAGTAAGGCATGTGTACGAGTAGGAAGAGAGGAAAGTAACTGGTTCCCAGTGAATGTCGGTTTGTGGCAGCGGTGCGTGATTTCTCCTTGGCTGTTTAATTTGTTTAGGGATGGGCTTGTTAGGGAGGTGAATGCAAGAGTTTTGAAGAGAGGAGCAAGTATGCAGTATGTTGTGCAAGAGAGGGTTTGGGAAGTGAGTCAGTTGTTGTTTGCTGATGATACAGCACTGGTGGCTGATTCAGGTGAGAAACTGCAGAAGTTGATGACTGAGTTTGGTAAAGAGTGTGAAAGAAGAAAGTTGAGAGTAAATGTGAATAAAAACAAGGTTATTAGGTACAGTAGGATTGAGGGACAAGTCAACTGGGAGGTAAGTTTGAATGGAAAAAACTGGAGGAAGTGAAGTGTTTTAGATGTCTGGGAGTGGGTTTAGCAGCAGATGGGACCATGGAAGCGGAAGTGAGTCATAGGATGGGTGATGGGGTGAAGACACTGGGAGCGTTGAAGAATGTGTGGAAGGCGAGAATGTTAACTCGGAGCAAAAATCGGTATGTTTGAAGGAACAGTGGTTCCAACAATGTTATATGGTTGTGGGGTGTGGGCTATAGATAGAGTTGTGTGGAGGAGGGTGGATGTGCTGGAAATGAAATGTTTGAGGACTATATGTGGTGTGAGATGGTTTGATCGAGTAAGTAATAAAAGGGTAAGAGAGATGTGTGGTAATAAAAAGAGTGTGGTTGAGAGAGCAGAAGAGGGTGTGTTGAAATGGTTTGGTCATATGGAGAAAATGAGTGAGGAAAGATTAAGAAAGAGGATATATGTGTCAGAGGTGGAGGGAACGAGAAGTGGGAGACCAAATTAGAGGTGGAAGGATGGAGTGAAAAAGATTTTGAGCGATCGGGGCCTGAACATACAGGAGGGTGAAAGGCATGCAAGGAATAGAGTGAACTGGAATGATGTGGTATACCAGGGTCGACGTGCTGTCAATGGATTGTACCAGGGAATATGAAGCGTCTGGGGTAAACCATGGAAAGTTACATCAATACTGTATGGTTGCAAGCCATGGGCTATAGATAGAGTTGTGTGGAGGAGGGTGGATGTATCAGAAATGAAATGTTTAAAGACAATGTGGTGTGAGGTGGTTTGATCAAGTTAGTAATGAAAGGGTAAGAGAGATGTGTGGAAATAAAAGGAGTGTGATTGAGAGAGCAGAAGAGGCTGTGGTGAAATGGTTTTGACAAATGGAGAGAATGAGTAAGGAAAGATTGACAAAGAAGATATACATGTCAGAGGTGGAGGGAACAAGGAGAAGCAGGAGACCAAATTGGAGGTGAAAGGATGGAGTGAAAAAGATTTTGAGTGATCGGGGCCTGAACATGCAGAAGGGTGAGAGTCAAGCAAGGAATAGAATGATTGGAACATGCCGTATACCGAGGTTGATGTGCTGTCAATGGACTGAACCAGGGCATGTGAAATGCCTCAGGTAAACCATGGAAAGGCCTTTGGGGCCTGGATGTGGATAGGGAGCTGTGGTTTCAGTGCATTACACATGACAGCTAGAAACTGAGTTTGAACGAATGTGGCCTTTGTTGTCTTTTCCTAGTGCTACCTCGCACACATGCAGGGGGAGGGGGGTGCCATTTCATGTGTGGCAGGGTGGCGATAGAAATGGATGAAGGTAGCAAGTGTGGATGTGTACACGTGTATGTATAACTTGAAATGTATAGGTACATATATGTGCATGTGTGGACATTTATGTATATACATGTGTATGTGGGTGGGTTGGGACATTCTTTCATCTGTTTACTTGTGCTACTTCGCTAACGCAGAAGATAGCGACTAAGTATAATAAATAAATATCATTCATTCATCTATTCATTTATTATACTCAACAGCCATCTCCCGCATTAGCGAGGTAGCACAAGGAAATAGACGAGGAATTGCGCAACCCACCCACATACACATGTATATACATTAACGCCCACACACGCACCTACACATACATTTCAACGTATACCTATATATACATACACAGGCATATACATATATGTACATGTACATATCCATAGTTGCTGCCTTCATCCATTCCCGTCGCCACCTGGCACACACGAAATAGCATCCCCCCAGCAAGGCAGCTCCAGGAACAGACAAAAAAAAAGGCCACATCTGTTCACACTCAGTCTCTAGCTGTCATGTGTAATGCATCGAAACCACAGCTCCCTTTCCACATCCAGGCCCAACAGACCTTTCCATGGTCTACCCCAGGCACTTCCCACACCCTGGTTCAATCCATTGACAACACATCCACCCCAGTATACCACATTGTTCCAATTCACTCAATTCCTTGCACACCTTTCATCCTCCTGTATGTTCTGGTCCCAATCACACAAAATCTTTTTCCCTCAACCCTTCCACCTCCAATTTGCTCTCCCACTTCTCCTTGCTCCCTTCACTTCTGACACATATATCTTCTTTGTCAATCTTTCCTCACTCATTCTCTCCATGTGTCCAAACCATTTCCACACACTTTCTTCTGCTCTCTAAACCACACACTTTTTATTACCTAGTGTCAACTGTTCTCCTACGCTGGGATACTAATGACAGACAGGTTAGGGATGATACTAACCCATATGTCACTCCCACATACAGTACAGCCAATCTAAATGTTGTTTTACAGTCACACTTCAAAAAGAAAAAAAAAAGGAAGGAAAAATTGGAGAAGACAGTGAAGGGTTCTGTGAGTTACATGTTGCTGTATATTGTGCTACAATTGGAAAGGATGCAAGATTGAGGGTAGGGTGCCAGATACCCACATGTATGTAAGGTGAATAATAAACAATGACCTGGTTCAGAGGGGGTACATGATGACTCAGTTTATCACCATCATTAACCTCTCTAATATCCAGGCATCAGTATGGAAGATTCCTGTCACCTACTGCTAATTGTCACCAAACAATCCCATTAGCATTAAAACATCTTGGAGTCACAGTACATTTCATTTCACTTTACTGTAATTTCCATAAAAAATAATCTTGCTATCAAACAATTCATACCTTGATTGTTTGGAAGGGGGCTACAGCTAGCTTGTAATGGCTCTTTTTCTTGCTCCCTCCTCCTGAGATATCGACCATGGCAGTCTACTGTCAGCATGTCCATTGTCAGCCCAGCTTCAGTGACCAATCTTTCTGTGTTTTCTCCTGCCACTATCTAAATTCAAGGAGAATCACAATAAATATTACATCTTAAACAAATCTCATTACAACCTATGAAAAATTTTAAAGTTTTACACAAAGAAAAAAATGAAAGTGAAAATATTTGGAAGATGCAATTCAACAGTCATATAAAGAGATTTCATCCATTCTTCTTTTCTTTCATACTCGTAAATCATCTGCATTACTGAGGTAGTGCCAGGACAAGGAAAAGGCCTCATTCACTCACTCCCATTCTCCAGTTGTTACATGTTATGCACCGGAACCACAGCCCCTTATCCACAACAAAGGCCCAAAGACCTTTCTGTGGTTTTCCCCAGCTGCTTCATGTACCTTGGTTCAGTCCACAGCTGAACCATTTCAAACTATCCAATCCACACCTGTCACTCTCCAGCATGTTCAGACTCTGAGCACTCAAAATCTTATCTACTCCACCCTAACATCTTCAATTCTGTATCTCCTCCCTGTCCCCTCCACTTCTAATAAATGTATCCTCTTTTTTCAACCTCACCTCGCACATTTTCTCCATATTTACAAACCATTTCAGTACCATTTCCACTGCAATACCATCGAAACCCGCTGCCCTCTTCCCTGTTTACCAAATCATTCTCCCTGAACCTCTCACTTCGCACAGTACCTCAAACGAAACACCCTATATCTGCCACTCTATCATCAAACACATTCAACAAACCTTCAAAATACTTACTCCATCTCCCTCTCACTTCACAACTACTTGTTATTACCTCCCCATTTGCCCCCTTCACCAATGTTCCCATTTGTTCTCTTGTCTTACGTGCTTTATTTACCTCCTTCCAAAACATCTTTTTATCCTCCCTAAAATTTAATGATACTCTCTCAACCCAACGCTCATTTGCCCTCTTTTTCACCTCTTGCACCTTTCTCTTGACCTCTTGCCTCTGTCTCTTATACATCTCCCAGTCATTTGCACTACTTCCCCGCAAAAATAGTCCAAATGCCTCTCTCTTCTCTTTCACTAACAATCATACTTCTTCATCCCACTCCTCTAACCTTTCTAATCTGCCCACCTCCCACCTTTCTCATGCCACAAGCATCTTTTGCAAAAGCCATCACTGCTTCCCTAAATACATCCCATTCCTCCCCCACTCCCCTTACGTCCTTTGCTCTCACCTTTCTCCATTCTGCATGCAATCTTACCTGGTACTTCCTCACTCAAGTCTCCTTTCCAAGCTCACTTACTCTCACCACTTTCTTCATCCCAACATTCTCTCTTCTTTTCTGAAAACATCTACATATCTTCACATTTACCTCTACAAGATATTGATCAGACATCCCTCCACTTGCCCCTCTCAGCACATTAACATCCAAAAGTCTCTCTATCAATTAACACGTAACCCATTAATACTATCTGGCCATCTCTCCTACTTACATACGTATACTTATGTATACCTCTCTTTTTATGCCAGGTATGCCCAATCACCAGTCCTTTTTCACACAAATCTACAAGCTCTTCATGATATCTATTTACAACAATGAACACCCCATGTACAACAATTATACCCTCAACTGCCACATTACTCACCTTTGCATTCAAATCACCCATCACTATAACCCAGTCTTGCGCATCATAGCTACTAACACACTTACTCAGCTGCTCCCAAAACACTTGCCTCTCATGATCTTTCTTCTCATGACCAGGTGCACAGGTACCTACAATCACCCATCTCTCTCCATCCACTTTCAGTTTTACCCATATCAATCTAGAGTTTACTTTCTTACACTCTATCATATACTCTCACAACTCCTGGTTCAGGAGTAGTATATATACATATATATATTTATTTATTTATTTATTTTGCTTTGTCGCTGTCTCCTGCGTTTGCGAGGTAGCACAAGGAAACAGACGAAAGAAATGGCACAACCCACCCCCATACACAATGTACACACACACACGCCCACACACGCAAATATACATACCTATACATCTCAATGTACACATATATATACACACATAGATACATACATATATACCCATGCACACAATTCACACTGTCTGCCTTTATTCATTCCCATCGCCATCTCGCCACATATGGAATACCATCCCCCTCCCCCCTCATGTGTGCGAGATAGCACTAGGAAAAGACAACACAGGCCCCATTCGTTCACACTCAGTCCCCAGCTGTCATGCAATAATGCCCGAAACCACAGCTCCCTTTCCACATCCAGGCCCCACACAACTTTCCATGGTTTACCCCAGACGCTTCACATGCCCTGATTCAATCCACTGACAGCACCTCAACCCCGGTATACCACATCGATCCAATTCACTCTATTCCTTACCCGCCTTTCACCCTCCTGCATGTTCTGGCCCCGATCACACAAAATCTTTTTCCCTCCATTTTTCCACCTCCAATTTGGTCTCCCACTTCTCCTCGTTCCCTCCACCTCCGACACATATATCCTCTTGGTCAATCTTTCCTCACTCATTCTCTCCATGTGCCCGAACCATTTCAAAACACCCTCTTCTGCTCTCTCAACCACGCTCTTTTTATTTCCACACATCTCTCTTACCCTTACATTACTTACTCGATCAAACCACCTCACAACACACATTGTCCTCAAACATCTCATTTCCAGCACATCCATCCTCCTGCGCACAACTCTATCCATAGCCCACGCCTTGCAACCATACAACATTGTTGGAACCACTATTCCTTCAAACATACCCATTTTTGCTTTCCGAGATAATGTTCTCGACTTCCACACATTCTTCAAGGCTCCCAGGATTTTCGCCTCCTCCCCCACCCTATGATCCACTTCCGCTTCCATGGTTCCATCCGCTGCCAGATCCACTCCCAGATATCTAAAACACTTTACTTCCTCCAGTTTTGCTCCATTCAAACTTAGCTCCCAACTGACTTGACCCTCAACCCTACTGTACCTAATAACCTTGCCCTCTTTTTCACCTCTAGCACCTTTCTCTTGACCTCCTGTCTCTTTCTTTTATACATCTCCCACTCAATTCCATTTTTTCCCTGCAAAAATTGTCCAAATGCCTCTCTCTTCTCTTTCACTAATAATCTTACTTCTTCATCCCACCACTCACTACCCTTTCTAATCAACCCACCTCCCACTCTAATCATGCCACAAGCATCTTTTGCGCAATCCATCACTGATTACCTAAATACATCCCATTCCTCCCCCAATCCCCTTACCTCCTTTGTTCTCACCTTTTTCCATTCTGTACTCAGTCTCTCCTGGTACTTCCTCACACAAGTCTCCTTCCCAAGCTCACTTACTCTCACCACCCTCTTCACCCCAACATTCACTCTTCTTTTCTGAAAACCCATACAAATCTTCACCTTAGCCTCCACAAGATAATGATCAGACATCCCTCCATATAAATATATATATATATATATATATATATATATATATATATATATATATATATATATATATATATATATATTATCCCTGGGGATAGGGGAGAAAGAATACTTCCCACGTATTCCCTGTGTGTCGTAGAAGGCGACTATATATATATATATTTGAGTTTGGTAAAGTGTGTGAAAGAAGAAAGTTAAGAGTAAATGTGAATAAGAGCAAGGTTATTAGGTACAGTAGGGTTGAGGGTCAAGTCAATTGGGAGGTAAGTTTGAATGGAGAAAAACTGGAGGAATTAAAGTGTTTTATATATCTGGGAGTGGATCTGGCAGCGGATGGAACCATGGAAGCAGAAGTGAATCATAGGGTGGGGGAGGGGGCGAAAATTCTGTGAGGTGGTTTGATCGAGTAAGTAATGTAAGGGTAAGAGAGATGTGTGGAAATAAAAAGAGTGTGGTTGAGAGAGCAGAAGAGGGTGTTTTGAAATGGTTTGGGCACATGGAGAGAATGAGTGAGGAAAGATTGACCAAGAGGATATATGTGTCGGAGGTGGAGGGAACGAGGAGAAGTGGGAGACCAAATTGGAGGTGGAAAGATGGAGTGAAAAAGATGTTGTGTGATCGGGGCCTTAACATGCAGGAGGGTGAAAGGAGGGCAAGGAATAGAGTGAATTGGATCGATGTGGCATACCGGGGTTGACGTGCTGTCAGTGGATTGAATCAGGGCGTGTGAAGCGTCTGGGGTAAACCATGGAAAGTTGTGTGGGGCCTGGATGTGGAAAGGGAGCTGTGGTTTCGGGCATTATTGCATGACAGCTGGGGACTGAGTGTGAACGAATGGGGCCTGTGTTGTCTTTTCCTAGTGCTATCTCGCACACATGAGGGGGGAGGGGGATGGTATTCCATATGTGGCGAGATGGCGATGGGAATGAATAAAGGCAGACAGTGTGAATTGTGTGCATGGGTATATATGTATGTATCTATGTGTGTATATATATGTGTACATTGAGATGTATAGGTATGTATATTTGCGTGTGTGGACGTGTATGTATATACATTGTGCATGGGGGTGGGTTGGGCCATTTCTTTCGTCTGTTTCCTTGCGGTACCTCGCAAACGCGGGAGACAGCGACAAAGCAAAATAAATAAATAAATATAAATAATGGAAGTAAGGGGAGTGGGGGAGGAATGGGATGTATTTAGGGAATCAGTGATGGATTGCGCAAAAGATGCTTGTGGCATGAGAAGAGTGGGAGGTGGGTTGATTAGAAAGGGTAGTGAGTGGTGGGATGAAGAAGTAAGAGTATTAGTGAAAGAGAAGAGAGAGGCATTTGGATGATTTTTGCAGGGAAAAAATGAAATTGAGTGGGAGATGTATAAAAGAAAGAGACAGGAGGTCAAGAGAAAGGTGCAAGAGGTGAAAAAAAGGGGAAATGAGAGTTGGGGTGAGAGAGTATCATTAAATTTTAGGGAGAATAAAAAGATGTTCTGGAAGGAGGTAAATAAAGTGCGTAAGACAAGGGAGCAAATGGGAACTTCAGTGAAGGGCGCAAATGGGGAGGTGATAACAAGTAGTGGTGATGTGAGAAGGAGATGGAGTGAGTATTTTGAAGGTTTGTTGAATGTGTTTGATGAAAGAGTGGCAGATATAGGGTGTTTTGGTCGAGGTGGTGTGCAAAGTGAGAGGGTTAAGGAAAATGATTTGGTAAACAGAGAAGAGGTAGTAAAAGCTTTGCAGATGATGAAAGCTGGCAAGGCAGCAGGTTTGGATGGTATTGCAGTGGAATTTATTAAAAAAGGAGGTGACTGTATTGTTGACTGGTTGGTAAGGTTATTTAATGTATGTATGACTCATGGTGAGGTGCCTGAGGATTGGCGGAATGCGTGCATAGTGCCATTGTACAAAGGCAAAGGGGATAAGAGTGAGTGCTCAAATTACAGAGGTATAAGTTTGTTGAGTATTCCTGGTAAATTATATGGGAGGGTATTGATTGAGAGGGTGAAGGCATGTACAGAGCATCAGATTGGGGAAGAGCAGTGTGGTTTCAGAAGTGGTAGAGGATGTGTGGATCAGGTGTTTGCTTTGAAGAATGTATGTGAGAAATACTTAGAAAAGCAAATGGATTTGTATGTAGCATTTATGGATCTGGAGAAGGCATATGATAGAGTTGATAGAGATGCTCTGTGGAAGGTATTAAGAATATATGGTGTGGGAGGCAAGTTGTTAGAAGCAGTGAAAAGTTTTTATCGAGGATGTAAGGCATGTGTACATGTAGGAAGAGAAGAAAGTGATTGGTTCTCAGTGAATGTAGGTTTGCGGCAGGGGTGTGTGATGTCTCCATGGGTGTTTAATTTGTTTATGGATGGGGTTGTTAGGGAGGTGAATGCAAGAGTTTTGGAAAGAGGGGCAAGTATGAAGTCTGTTGGGGATGAGAGAGCTTGGGAAGTGAGTCAGTTGTTGTTCGCTGATGATACAGCGCTGGTGGCTGATTCATGTGAGAAACTGCAGAAGCTGGTGACTGAGTTTGGTAAAGTGTGTGAAAGAAGAAAGTTAAGAGTAAATGTGAATAAGAGCAAGGTTATTAGGTACAGAAGGGTTGAGGGTCAAGTCAATTGGGAGGTGAGTTTGAATGGAGAAAAACTGGAGGAAGTGAAGTGTTTTAGATATCTGGGAGTGGATCTGGCAGCGGATGGAACCATGGAAGCGGAAGTGGATCATAGGGTGGGGGAGGGGGCGAAAATTCTGGGAGCCTTGAAGAATGTGTGGAAGTCGAGAACATTATCTCGGAAAGCAAAAATGGGTATGTTTGAAGGAATAGTGGTTCCAACAATGTTGTATGGTTGCGAGGCGTGGGCTATGGATAGAGTTGTGCGCAGGAGGATGGATGTGCTGGAAATGAGATGTTTGAGGACAATGTGTGGTGTGAGGTGGTTTGATCGAGTAAGTAACGTAAGGGTAAGAGAGATGTGTGGAAATAAAAAGAGCGTGGTTGAGAGAGCAGAAGAGGGTGTTTTGAAATGGTTCGGGCACATGGAGAGAATGAGTGAGGAAAGATTGACCAAGAGAATATATGTGTCGGAGGTGGAGGGAACGAGGAGAAGAGGGAGACGAAATTGGAGGTGGAAAGATGGAGTGAAAAAGATTTTGTGTGATCGGGGCCTGAGCATGCAGGAGGGTGAAAGGAGGGCAAGGAATAGAGTGAATTGGAGCGATGTGGTATACCGGGGTTGACGTGCTGTCAGTGGATTGAATCAAGGCATGTGAAGCGTCTGGGGTAAACCATGGAAAGCTGTGTAGGTATGTATATTTGCGTGTATGGACATATGTATATACATGTGTATGGGGGGGGGTTGGGCCATTTCTTTCGTCTGTTTCCTTGCGCTACCTCGCAAACGCGGGAGACAGCGACAAAGTATAATAAAAAAATAAAAAATAATATATATATATATATATATATATATATATATAGTGGTGATGTGAGAAGGAGATGGAGTGAGTATTTTGAAGGTTTGTTGAATGTGTTTGATGAAAGAGTGGCAGATATAGGGTGTTTTGGTCGAGGTGGTGTGCAAAGTGAGAGGGTTAGGGAAAATGATTTGGTAAACAGAGAAGAGGTAGTAAAAGCTTTGCGGAAGATGAAAGCCGGCAAGGCAGCAGGTTTGGATGGTATTGCAGTGGAATTTATTAAAAAAGGGGGTGACTGTATTGTTGACTGGTTGGTAAGGTTATTTAATGTATGTATGACTCATGGTGAGGTGCCTGAGGATTGGCGGAATGCGTGCATAGTGCCATTGTACAAAGGCAAAGGGGATAAGAGTGAGTGCTCAAATTACAGAGGTATAAGTTTGTTGAGTATTCCTGGTAAATTATATGGGAGGGTATTGATTGAGAGGGTGAAGGCATGTACAGAGCATCAGATTGGGGAAGAGCAGTGTGGTTTCAGAAGTGGTAGAGGATGTGTGGCTCAGGTGTTTGCTTTGAAGAATGTATGTGAGAAATACTTAGAAAAGCAAATGGATTTGTATGTAGCATTTATGGATCTGGAGAAGGCATATGATAGAGTTGATAGAGATGCTCTGTGGAAGGTATTAAGAATATATGGTGTGGAAGGCAAGTTGTTAGAAGCAGTGAAAAGTTTTTATCGAGGATGTAAGGCATGTGTACGTGTAGGAAGAGAGGAAAGTGATTGGTTCTCAGTGAATGTAGGTTTGCGGCAGGGGTGTGTGATGTCTCCATGGTTGTTTAATTTGTTTATGGATGGGGTTGTTAGGGAGGTAAATGCAAGAGTTTTGGAAAGAGGGGCAAGTATGAAGTCTGTTGGAGATGAGAGAGCTTGGGAAGTGAGTCAGTTGTTGTTCGCTGATGATACAGCGCTGGTGGCTGATTCATGTGAGAAACTGCAGAAGCTGGTGACTGAGTTTGGTAAAGTGTGTGGAAGAAGAAAGTTAAGAGTAAATGTGAATAAGAGCAAGGTTATTAGGTACAGTAGGGTTGATGGTCAAGTCAATTGGGAGGTGAGTTTGAATGGAGAAAAACTGGAGGAAGTGAAGTGTTTTAGATATCTGGGAGTGGATCTGGCAGCGGATGGAACCATGGAAGCGGAAGTGGATCATAGGGTGGGGGAGGGGGCGAAAATTCTGGGGGCCTTGAAGAATGTGTGGAAGTCGAGACCATTATCTCGGAAAGCAAAAATGGGTATGGTTGAAGGAATAGTGGTTCCAACAATGTTGTATGGTTGCAAGGCGTGGGCTATGGATAGAGTTGTGCGCAGGAGGATGGATGTGCTGGAAATGAGATGTTTGAGGACAATGGGTGGTGTGAGGTGGTTTGATCGAGTGAGTAACGTAAGGGAAAGAGAGATGTGTGGAAATAAAAAGAGCGTGGTTGAGAGAGCAGAAGAGGGTGTTTTGAAGTGGTTTGGGCACATGGAGAGAATGAGTGAGGAAAGATTGACCAAGAGGGTATATGTGTCGGAGGTGGAGGGAACGAGGAGAAGAGGGAGACCAAATTGGAGGTGGAAAGATGGAGTGAAAAAGATTTTGTGTGATCGGGCCTGAACATGCAGGAGGGTGAAAGGAGGGCAAGGAATAGAGTGAATTGGAGCGATGTGGTATACCGGGGTTGACGTGCTGTCAGTGGATTGAATCAAGGCATGTGAAGCGTCTGGGGTAAACCATGGAAAGCTGTGTAGTTATGTATATTTGCGTGTATGGACGTATGTATATACATGTGTATGGGGGGGGGGGGGGGGGGCGTTGGGCCATTTCTTTCGTCTGTTTCCTTGCGCTACCTCACAAACGCGGGAGACAGCGACAAAGTATAATAAAAAAATAAAAAATAATATATATATATATATATATATATATATATATATATATATATATATATATATATATATAGTGGTGATGTGAGAAGGAGATGGAGTGAGTATTTTGAAGGTTTGTTGAATGTGTTTGATGAAAGAGTGGCAGATATAGGGTGTTTTGGTCGAGGTGGTGTGCAAAGTGAGAGGGTTAGGGAAAATGATTTGGTAAACAGAGAAGAGGTAGTAAAAGCTTTGCGGAAGATGAAAGCCGGCAAGGCAGAAGGTTTGGATGGTATTGCAGTGGAATTTATTAAAAAAGGGGGTGACTGTATTGTTGACTGGTTGGTAAGGTTATTTAATGTATGTATGACTCATGGTGAGGTGCCTGAGGATTGGCGGAATGCGTGCATAGTGCCATTGTACAAAGGCAAAGGGGATAAGAGTGAGTGCTCAAATTACAGAGGTATAAGTTTGTTGAGTATTCCTGGTAAATTATATGGGAGGGTATTGATTGAGAGGGTGAAGGCATGTACAGAGCATCAGATTGGGGAAGAGCAGTGTGGTTTCAGAAGTGGTAGAGGATGTGTGGATCAGGTGTTTGCTTTGAAGAATGTATGTGAGAAATACTTAGAAAAGCAAATGGATTTGTATGTAGCATTTACGGATCTGGAGAAGGCATATGATAGAGTTGATAGAGATGCTCTGTGGAAGGTATTAAGAATATATGGTGTGGGAGGAAAGTTGTTAGAAGCAGTGAAAAGTTTTTATCGAGGATGTAAGGCATGTGTACGTGTAGGAAGAGAGGAAAGTGATTGGTTCTCAGTGAATGTAGGTTTGCGGCAGGGGTGTGAGATGTCTCCATGGTTGTTTAATTTGTTTATGGATGGGGTTGTTAGGGAGGTGAATGCAAGAGTTTTGGAAAGAGGGGCAAGTATGAAGTCTGTTGGGGATGAGAGAGCTTGGGAAGCGAGTCAGTTGTTGTTCGCTGATGATACAGCGCTGGTGGCTGATTCATGTGAGAAACTGCAGAAGCTGGTGACTGAGTTTGGTAAAGTGTGTGAAAGAAGAAAGTTAAGAGTAAATGTGAATAAGAGCAAGGTTATTAGGTACAGTAGGGTTGAGGGTCAAGTCAACTGGGAGGTGAGTTTGAATGGAGAAAAACTGGAGGAAGTGAAGTGTTTTAGATATCTGGGAGTGGATCTGGCAGCGGATGGAACCATGGAAGCGGAAGTGGATCATAGGGTGGGGGAAGGGGCGAAAATTCTGGGAGCCTTGAAGAATGTGTGGAAGTCGAGAACATTATCTCGGAAAGCAAAAATGGGTATGTTTGAAGGAATAGTGGTTCCAACAATGTTGTATGGTTGCGAGGCGTGGGCTATGGATAGAGTGGTGCGCAGGAGGATGGATGTGCTGGAAATGAGATGTTTGAGGACAATGTGTGGTGTGAGGTGGTTTGATCGAGTAAGTAACGTAAGGGTAAGAGAGATGTGTGGAAATAAAAAGAGCGTGGTTGAGAGAGCAGAAGAGGGTGTTTTGAAATGGTTTGGGCACATGGAGAGAATGAGTGAGGAAAGATTGACCAAGAGGATATATGTGTCGGAGGTGGAGGGAACGAGGAGAAGAGGGAGACCAAATTGGAGGTGGAAAGATGGAGTGAAAAAGATTTTGTGTGATCGGGGCCTGAACATGCAGGAGGGTGAAAGGAGGGCAAGGAATAGAGTGAATTGGAGCGATGTGGTATACCGGGGTTGACGTGCTGTCAGTGGATTGAATCAGGGCATGTGAAGCGTCTGGGGTAAACCATGGAAAGCTGTGTAGGTATGTATATTTGCATGTGTGGACGTATGTATATACATGTGTATGGGGGTGGGTTGGGCCATTTCTTTCGTCTGTTTCCTTGCGCTACCTCGCAAACGCAGGAGACAGCGACAAAGCAAAAAAGAAAAAAAAAATATATATATATATACATATATATATATATATATATATATATATATATATATATTTTTTTTTTTTTTTATACTTTGTCGCTGTCTCCCGCGTTTGCGAGGTATATATATATATATATATATATATATATATATATATATATATATATATTTTCTTTCTTTTTCTTTTAAACTGTCCGCCATTTCCCGCGTTAGCGAGGTAGCGTTAGGAACAGAGGACTGGGCCTTTTTTGGAATATCCTCACCTGGCCCCCTCTGTTCCTTCTTTTGGAAAAAAAAAAAAAAAAAAAAAAAAACGAGAGGGGAGGATTTCCAGCCCCCCGCTCCCTCCCCTTTTAGTCGCCTTCTACGACACGCAGGGAATATGTGGGAAGTATTCTTAATCCCCTATCCCCAGGGATAATATATATATATATATCTATTTATTCATTTTGCTTTGTCGCTGTCTCCCATGTTAACGAGGTAGCGCAAGGAAACAGACAAAATAATGGCCCAACCCACCCACATACACATGTATATACATACACGTCCACACACGCAAATATACATACCTATACATCTCGACGTATACATATATATACTCACAGAGACATATACATATATACACAAGTACATAATTCATACTGTCTGCCTTTATTCATTCCCATCGCCACCCAGCCACACATGAAATAACAACCTTCTCCCCCCTGATGTGTGCGAGGTAGCGCTAGGAAATCTAGCTGTCATGTAATAATGCACCGAAACCACAGCTCCCTTTCCACATCCAGGCCCCAAAGAACTTTCCATGGTTTACCCCAGACACTTCACATGCCCTGGTTCAATCCACTGACAGCACATCGACCCCGGTATACCACATCGTTCCAATTCACTCTATTCCTTGCATGCCTTTCACCCTTCTGCATATATTTATATTTATTCTTATTATACTTTGTTGCTGTTTCCCACATTACCGAGGTAGCGCAAGGAAACAGACAAAAGAATGGCCTAACCCACCCTACTCTACAGGAAACAGTATCACCTCACCCTGCTTCAGTGAGTAGAGCCAGGAAAACAGAGAAAAAAAGGCCAAGAGAAAGCTCCCTATACACATCCTGGCCCCACAGACCTTTCCATGGTTTACCCCATATGTTTCACATGCCCTGGTTTTTTTTATCATATTTGATCGCCATTTACCGCATCAGCAAGGTAGCCCGAGTCAGGTACCCATCTTACTGACCAACACCTACAGGTAGACGAACTGCTGGGTTCACTGTGGACCGACAGCCATAACCAGGATTCAAACCTATGTGTTTGATCCTAGGCAGCCTTTGATTACATCATGGTCAGGAACTGTAACCAGTGCACCATGGGAGGATGTTAAATACTCACAATATAAAAGGGTGAAACCTCAAACAGCTATCTACATCAAGAGATATGCTCTAAGGGAACAGGAGCCCACACCAACTGAAGTGTTACTTTTCCTGAAGCTGTATATTTTCAAATATCCAGCTGAATCATCATAGCATTAGTAGCCTGCGGAATAACCATGGCATTAGTTGCCTACAGAGGTATTTCTCTTGCCAGGAAGATGTACAGAAGATTCTACTCTCCTCTACCCAACTAATCAGTTATAGGTAAACAGCCATTGACTTGCATGTCATGTATACATGGTGATCCTATAGAAAACTCGTACTCTGTTAGATGACCGATGTGATTGGGAGGAACACATACAACATGTATTAGTTAAAGAGGAAAGGCAAGAAGTAACAAACGAAATGCGAAGAAATAAGTGACTTAAAGGGTGATCTTAGAAGGATTATGTAAGAAGGGGGGGAGACTTGCAGAGGAGGCATCCCCATTCACTTCTGCTCTAACAATGTCTCTGGCTTGGGACACCATACCAATTCTTATATAAGACAAGTGCAAAGGTGCGTCCAAAACTTGTGTTAAATACAGAAAAGTAACTAACCTGAACTGAGTCATCTTTTTGAGTGGCAGGAGAAAAATCAACATTAGCTTTGGGTAATTTCTTGGCTGCTCTTGAAAGTACTCTGTTTGGTGTAATATTAAAACCATCTTCAAGTGGGCCAACTTTGGGACACTGCACACCTGTTGAAATATTACAGTTAATTAGCTACACTATAATCTAACACCCAGGTCCCCCTCTCCTTAAGGTTCCTTCTCTTCTACTACCTCCTCTTCACTCTCTTTACCACCCCTTGCCAGGAGCTCTACACATTAGCTTCAGCATCATACCAAGGACATATACATTAAGTTAGCTCACTTTTTGTACATATCCTTCCCTAATCTAAGTATTTCTTTCATTTTATAACAGGAAACAAAAATTTGGAGACCTTGTCTTTTAGTCCAAATCATAACCAACTTCTACAAGTGAGCCCACATTAAAGAGTTGAGGGAATACCAAAAAATAAAATACTTTCCTCTATGGTGTGGGGAGGGGAAGGCCTATCCCAGTGGCATGGAAGCTCCTTATCTTTGTATGTGATAATTATATGTTTTTCCAAGTGTTAACTAATCATATAACATACTTTATGATGTTTTTCAAGGCATGATTCAAACATACATAACTTTTTACATATCTTTTTTAAATCTTAAATAGTATTTACAAAGCAGACATTTATATGTTTACCTGTTAGATACAGACAACTCTACAAAAGAAATAAACAAATAACTTTCTTTTCCATGAAATATGAACACAAATACCACTGACACTGTTCCTTTCTAAAACTATCCACGATAATGAGAGTGTACAAGTGGTATCACACCATGATGATGTATATGCACTTTCACTGAAGCTATGTGGGTTACAAATGCATATTTTTCCAACTATGTCAACAAACTCTCAGTAACATATATGGGTAATTGGTTAAAATAAACATCTATTGGGATTTTAAACAGAGATGGGAAAAGTTCACTCATCATGTGACATACCAGCAGCTCTTGATGGCTTACCCGACAACAATGGAAGCCAATTATAATCAAGCAACTTATCATCATTCTAGCAAATTCTGTATCACCTCAGTTTCCAATAAGCCACACTCTGTTATCTGTTCATCTGTTTGTCCTTGATACAAACATACTCTTTTACATATCTGAGACACATTCTTCAGGAGTCTGATAATGTGAAACAAATTATAGCAAGTAAGGCAGTCATAATATCCAATGTGCACTCTAAGAGCAGAATATTCTCAAATTTTCTAAGACATCACAAATTTTCCCATTACAATTATCCCTTAAACAATGGACTACATGAATGATGTTCTATTATGATATTGCTACTGATGTGCTATCTTTCCCTGCCTCTTTTCATATCTCCAGCTGACTTGCACCATTTCTAGCTCATAGATGTCTCTTCCATCCCCATAAAGGTGCAGGAAAAACTTCTGCTATCCTCAGTACTCTCACAACCACCGATAGATGAAGACGAAGCGTACACAGAGATATTGTGCAAAACACTTAAAATGCTGAATGAACAAGATATTTGGAGGAACAATTATGATATGCATTTGTTGGTGAGAAAAGTGAAGAATAACATGAAAAATGTGAAGAAATTAAGTGACTTAGATTTTAGCAGGATTACATACGGAAACATGAGGCCTGCAAAGGAGGAATCCCCATTGAACTGGTGACAGAGGAAGAAATTATTAGCAACTGCACTAAATTTTCTCTTTATGTAATACAGGGATAATGGACAGCTTTGGTAACACATGATAGGTAAAGATACAAAAATATCTCTGAAATATATCTTACATCCTCCTGACAAATGCAGGCTACTTGATATGCTGTACTCACAATTATTTGTATGGTGAAAGGTGTAACAGTTCTGATTGTTCATGTTATTCACCACTAACACTGTGTCTATATAAGAAATAAAAGTGTCAGAAAAATCAGAGTAGACTGTTCAGTATATAGAAAGTTACAGGTCTTCCCCACACCTATCAGCCAACCTCCTTCACTTTCAAAGTTAGTGTGAAAGTGTGATATTCTTTTAATATACTCATGTTATTCACCACTAATGCTGTACCTGTGTATGAAATTGGAGCACAGTAAGAAAACAAGTCTTTCTCCCCCAGTATTTATAACAGTCTAGTACACTTTTCTCTCACTTTATATTGCTTTGCAAAATCCATACTATCACTTTGTTTCCTTTTAAACACCACTGCTTTACTTTTACTTGCATTTACCTTTAACTGCCTACACTTAAACATATAAAGGACATGTACAACCTTCAGCAACTCCTCTTCACTCTCAGTAAACAACACAATATCATCTTCAAACAAGCTTATCATTAGCCACCATATCTCACTACCACACTCCATCTCTGAACCCCTTTTCTCTAGTTTTGCTTTCATCTCTTTAATCAATCCATCCATATTTATATTAAAAAGCCACAGTGACATCATACAGCACTTCCTCACACCCATGTGTACTGAAAGTTTTGCTCAACTCTTCATTCATTCTTACACATGCATTTACACCTCTATGGGTTTTAACATCCAATACTTGTCCTCCTACCCCATATATCCTTAACACATCACAAAAAGCATTCCTATTGAATCTTTCATGTGCTTTCTCTATCTATCTATTTATTAATCTAAGGCCCATTCCCTTCAGAAACTCATTCAAGGTGGTGGCAAGGGCAAAATGTCTCCATAACTTGTGAACTCCAGTGTGGCTTTCACTGGATCCATAAAAGTTGCATATAGCTTCTTACCTCTTATTAGATACTTTTCCACACTCATTCTCAATGCAAAAATCTGATCCACACATACCCTACCTTTACAAAACTGATTCTCATATTCATAAATTTTTTTTGTTGATTATGCCATCAAAACATAACACAAATGGATTACATGTGTTACGAAAACATAAAACCTATGACACAAAATCACATATCTGTGATACTCGTATACAATTAGTTTTCACATCTGTCTATTCTCTGTTAATATAATATCAATTTCATTTTCATTTACAATTACCCCAGGATCCCAATCTGAAAGGGTTCTGGCATTACATCAGGACTTTTCTTTCCAGGGGCGCCTACAACTCTAAGGCTGTCCTACACTCAGTATCACGGACAAGAAGGACTCCTCTGAAGCAAGAAGGTCTTTGATAAGACTGTGTGCTGTTTCATCAACTGATGATAATGAGCTTTACCAAAGGTGATTTTTCAATTGTGTGGTAACCTCATGTAAGAACTCTGGTAGTAACATTGTTAACTATAAGTAATATATATGGAAAGATGGAATGAAACAGATTTTGAGTCCCCAAGGCTTGAAAATGCATGAGGGTGAAAGGCATGAACGAGATTAAGTGAATTCAAGTGATGTGGTGTACAAGGGGCGACATGTTGTCAATGAGGTGAACCAGTGGATATGAAGCACGGAGAGGTCTTTGGGGCCTGACTGTGGATAGGAGGTTGTGAATTTCAGTGTATTACACACATAAGAGAATGAATATTAGTGAACGAAGCCTTCATTCATCTGCTCCTGACACTACGTCACTGGTGAAGAAAACAGCAAAAAATCAAATACAAGTATTTCAGTCATTAGTCTCTCATGACCAATTTGCAGCTATACATTTTTTCTTATCCTCGCTGAAAACATAGTTCAAATTTCACTACCAGCACCAACAATGTTCAAGGCTTCTCTACTGGAATCATCTGTGCTGTATGTAAAATTCCTAGAGAACAGTGCTTGATGGCATTCAAAAATTCAGCCCCCTTTCCTGCAGCTCCATTCAATATTTTTCTCTATAAGTTATACTACAGAACAAATAAAGTGGGAAAGCCTAAAGTCTGAACACCAATCATTCATAAATCTTCCCACCATATCTGACAATCACCAGCACTCCTCCAGTCCATAACACTTTTCTCATAATGTATTCCACTATAAGAAAAAAACATTCATCACAATGCTTAATTAACCCTACAGTATTCTATCTTCTTATATTACTTTCTAAATTGGGTCTCTTAAAATATGAAAACATTTCCATTCAGGTTAGGTCTGAAAATGTAACACATGCAGCCCTCAGAAAAAATTCCGGGACATTCAACAGACTAACATAAATTAAGTACTCTCGAAGTTGTGAAAACAATTGTACATTTTTCCACAAATCTATAACTATCAATTAAGCTATACCTAGTACAATTCTTTAGCAAGGTATGCAGAGTAAGAATGAGAAAAGGGCACAAAGACAAAAGGAAACAATTTGGTTCGTAAGTACAAACACTAAACTACCCCTCATAACTATGGGTACCTGATATTACTGTATCTATTCATTAAGTTTACTATTCCCATTGGACTGTAACTATGAGAAAAATAAAAATTCAAGGAATTATCATTTCTAATACATAAACTCAGGAAAACTTTACAGGATATCAAAAACTTAAGATATTACTTAAAAGAACAAGGCTAATTTGAACAAACACCACAAAGTAATTACGTACCTGGAGTGAGATAGAGTGGAACAAATTTAACTCCACCTTTCATACCCACTGGAGTGTTCCCGAGACTGAGTGGAGGCGTTGGTGGGCAAAGATGTGGCTTTCCCTCTGAGGTGTGAAAATGAACAACTATTATTTTTCTTTATCCCTGGGGATAAGGGGAAAAATTTTACCAACCCCTTAACTGTGTTGTTCAGGGTAACTAAGAGGGGCAGGAATGAGAGCTGGAAATCCTCCCCTCCTGTATTAATATTTCCTAAAAGTAGAAATAGTGCAAGGGCTAAGTAAGCATTTTCCCTATCACTTCAGTGAGAAAAGGTGAGAAGGCATGAAATAAATCTGTCCCTTGACTTTAAACCTTAACCATCAGTTTAGTATTCCCTCATAACATTCAACTTGTGCAAAATGATCAAAAAATATAAAAAACTGATGTCCCATATTGAAAAATAAATTATCATTCAAAGTTACAAAAAAATGCTTTAAAATTTTTACAGTATGAATACTTTTAAGTTGGCCAGTTCCATCGCTGCTGATGGCAAAAGAAGGGGTGTCCAAAGTGAAGAAAGAAAAATGTTTTCTTTCTCTTGAACGTGTTTCATTTTATAATCTTATCTCAAACATAGACATATCACTGGTGGTAAATAAAATTAATATCTTTTGGAATATTTTTTTTTTTTTTTTTTTTTTATACTTTGTCGCTGTCTCCCGCGTTTGCGAGGTAGCGCAAGGAAACAGACGAAAGAAATGGCCCAACCCACCCCCATACACATGTATATACATACGTCCACACACGCAAATATACATACCTACACAGCTTTCCATGGTTTACCCCAGACGCTTCACATGCCTTGATTCAATCCACTGACAGCACATCAACCCCGGTATACCACATCACTCCAATTCACTCTATTCCTTGCCCTCCTTTCACCCTCCTGCATGGTCAGGCCCCGATCACACAAAATCTTTTTCACTCCATCTTTCCACCTCCAATTTGGTCTCCCTCTTCTCCTTGCTCCCTCCACCTCCGACACATATATCCTCTTGGTCAATCTTTCCTCACTCATCCTCTCCATGTGCCCAAACCACTTCAAAACACCCTCTTCTGCTCTCTCAACCACGCTCTTTTTATTTCCACACATCTCTCTTACCCTTACGTTACTCACTCGATCAAACCACCTCACACCACACATTGTCCTCAAACATCTCATTTCCAGCACATCCATCCTCCCGCGCACAACTCTATCCATAGCCCACGCCTCGCAACCATACAACATTGTTGGAACCACTATTCCTTCAAACATACCCATTTTTGCTTTCCGAGATAATGTTCTCGACTTCCACACATTCTTCAAGGCCCCCAGAATTTTCGCCCCCTCCCCCACCCTATGATCCACTTCCGCTTCCATGGTTCCATCCGCTGCCAGATCCACTCCCAGATATCTAAAACACTTCACTTCCTCCAGTTTTTCTCCATTCAAACTCACCTCCCAATTGACTTGACCATCAACCCTACTGTACCTAATAACCTTGCTCTTATTCACATTTACTCTTAACTTTCTTCTTCCACACACTTTACCAAACTCAGTCACCAGCTTCTGCAGTTTCTCACATGAATCAGCCACCAGCACTGTATCATCAGCGAACAACAACTGACTCACTTCCAAAGCTCTCTCATCTCCAACAGACTTCATACTTGCCCCTCTTTCCAAAACTCTTGCATTTACCTCCCTAACAACCCCATCCATAAACAAATTAAACAACCATGGAGACATCACACACCCCTGCCGCAAACCTACATTCACTGAGAACCAATCACTTTCCTCTCTTCCTACACGTACACATGCCTTACATCCTCGATAAAAACTTTTCACTGCTTCTAACAACTTTCCTCCCACACCATATATTCTTAATACCTTCCGCAGAGCATCTCTATCAACTCTATCATATGCCTTCTCCAGATCCATAAATGCTACATACAAATCCATTTGCTTTTCTAAGTATTTCTCACATACATTCTTCAAAGCAAACACCTGATCCACACATCCTCTACCACTTCTGAAACCACACTGCTCTTCCCCAATCTGATGCTCTGTACATGCCTTCACCCTCTCAATCAATACCCTCCCATATAATTTACCAGGAATACTCAACAAACTTATACCTCTGTAATTTGAGCACTCACTCTTATCCCCTTTGCCTTTGTACAATGGCACTATGCACGCATTCCGCCAATCCTCAGGCACCTCACCATGAGTCATACATACATTAAATAACCTTACCAACCAGTCAACAATACAGTCACCCCCTTTTTTAATAAATTCCACTGCAATACCATCCAAACCTGCTGCCTTGCCGGCTTTCATCTTCCGCGAAGCTTTCACTACCTCTTCTCTGTTTACCAAATCATTTTCCCTAACCCTCTCACTTTGCACACCACCTCGACCAAAACACCCTATATCTGCCACTCTATCATCAAACACATTCAACAAACCTTCAAAATACTCACTCCATCTCCTCACATCACCACTACTTGTTATCACCTCCCCATTTGCGCCCTTCACTGAAGTTCCCATTTGCTCCCTTGTCTTACGCACTTTATTTACCTCCTTCCAGAACATCTTTTTATTCTCCCTAAATTTTAATGATACTCTCTCACCCCAACTCTCATTTGCCCTTTTTTTTCACCTCTTGCACCTTTCTCTTGACCTCCTGTCTCTTTCTTTTATACATCTCCCACTCAATTGCATTTTTTCCCTGCAAAAATCGTCGAAATGCCTCTCTCTTCTCTTTCACTAATACTCTTACTTCTTCATCCCACCACTCACTACCCTTTCTAATCAACCCACCTCCCACTCTTCTCATGCCACAAGCATCTTTTGCGCAATCCATCACTGATTCCCTAAATACATCCCATTCCTCCCCCACTCCCCTTGCTTCCATTGTTTTCACCTTTTTCCATTCTGTACTCAGTCTCTCCTGGTACTTCCTCACACAGGTCTCCTTCTCAAGCTCACTTACTCTCACCACCCTCTTCACCCCACCATTCACTCTTCTTTTCTGAAAACCCATACAAATCTTCACCTTAGCCTCCACAAGATAATGATCAGACATCCCTCCAGTTGCACCTCTCAGCACATTAACATCCAAAAGTCTCTCTTTCGCACGCCTGTCAATTAACACGTAATCCAATAACGCTCTCTGGCCATCTCTCCTACTTACATAAGTATACTTATGTATATCTCGCTTTTTAAACCAGGTATTCCCAATCATCAGTCCTTTTTCAGCACATAAATCTACAAGCTCTTCACCATTTCCATTTACAACACTGAACACCCCATGTATACCAATTATTCCCTCAACTGCCACATTACTCACCTTTGCATTCAAATCACCCATCACTATAACCCAGTCTCGTGCATCAAAACCACTAACACACTCATTCAGCTGCTCCCAAAACACTTGCCTCTCTTGATCTTTCTTCTCATGACCAGGTGCATATGCACCAATAATCACCCACCTCTCTTCATCAACTTTCAGTTTTACCCATATTAATCGAGAATTTACTTTCTTACACTCTATCACATACTCCCACAACTCCTGTTTCAGGAGTATTGCTACTCCTTCCCTTGCTCTTGTCCTCTCACTAACCCCTGACTTTACTCCCCAGACATTCCCAAACCACTCTTCCCCTTTACCCTTGAGCTTCGTTTCACTCAGAGCCAAAACATCCAGGTTCCTTTCCTCAAACATACTACCTATCTCTCCTTTTTTCACATCTTGGTTACATCCACACACATTTAGGCACCCCACTCTGAGCCTTCGAGGCGGATGAGCACTCCCCGCGTGACTCCTTCTTCTGTTTTGGAATATTATACTGCTTAAATCACTTTGACACCTTTCTTTATCCTATGTAGTATATCATTCTTTTGGGCTTCTAAGTCCCATCTAGCTTGCCATTTACATCCAGCATGATTATCCTGCACATAAAATCATTGTGATTTTAGGTGCAGGATGGTTTCAATGTGGTTTCAGAAGTGGTAGAGGATGTGTGGATCAGGTGTTTGCTTTCAAGAATGTATGTGAGAAATACTTAGAAAAGCAAATGGATTTGTATGTATCATTTATGAATCTGGAGAAGGCATATGATAGAGTTGATAGAGATGCTCTGTGGAAGGTATTAAGAATATATGGTGTGGGTGGCAAGTTGTTAGAAGCAGTGAAAAGTTTTTATCGAGGATGTAAGGCATGTGTACGTGTAGGAAGAGAGGAATGTGATTGGTTCTCAGTGAATGGAGGTTTGCAGCAGGGGTTTGTGATGTCTCCATGGTTGTTTAATTTGTTTATGGATGGGGTTGTTAGGGAGGTGAATGCAAGAGTTTTGGAAAGAGGGGCAAGTATGAAGTCTGTTGTGGATGAGAGAGCTTGGGAAGTGAGTCAGTGTTGTTCGCTGATGATACAGAACTGGTGGCTGATTCATGTGAGAAACTGCAGAAGCTGGTGACTGAGTTTGGTAAAGTGTGTGAAAGAAGAAAGTTAAGAGTAAATGTGAATAAGAGCAAGGTTATTAGGTACAGTAGGGTTGAGGGTCAAGTCAATTGGGAGGTAAGTTTGAATGGAGAAAAACTGGAGGAAGTAAAGTGTTTTAGATATCTGGGAGTGGATTTGGCAGCGGATGGAACCATGGAAGCGGAAGTGAATCATAGGGTGGGGGAGAGGGCGAAAATCCTGGGAGCCTTGAAGAATGTGTGGAAGTCGAGAACATTATCTCGGAAAGCAAAAATGGGTATGTTTGAAGGAATAGTGGTTCCAACAATGTTGTATGGTTGCGAGGCGTGGGCTATGGATAGAGTTGTGCACAGGAGGGTGGATGTGCTGGAAATGAGATGTTTGAGGACAATGTGTGGTGTGAGGTGGTTTGATCGAGTAAGTAATGTAAGGGTAAGAGAGATGTGTGGAAATAAAAAGAGCGTGGTTGAGAGAGCAGAAGAGGGTGTTTTGAAATGGTTTGGGCACATGGAAAGAATGAGTGAGGAAAGATTGACCAAGAGGATATATGTGTCGGAGGTGGAGGGAACGAGGAGAAGTGGGAGACCAAATTGGAGGTGGAAAGATGGAGTGAGAAAGATTTTGTGTGATCGGGGCCTGAACGTGCAGGAGGGTGAAAGGAGGGCAAGGAATAGAGTGAATTGGATCGATGTGGTATACTGGGGTTGATGTGCTGTCAGTGGATTGAATCAGGGCATGTGAAGCGTCTGGGGTAAACCATGGAAAGTTGTGTGGGGCCTGGATGTGGAAAGGGAGCTGTGGTTTCAGGCATTATTGCATGACAACTAGAGACTGAGTGTGAACGAATGGGGCCTCGCAACCATACAACATTGTTGGAACCGCTATTCCTTCAAACATACCCATTTTTGCTTTCCGAGATATTGTTCTCTACTCCCAAACATTCTTCAAGGCTCCCAGAATTTTCGCCCCCTCCCCCACCTTATGATTCACTTTCGCTTCTATGGTTCCATCCGCTGCCAGATCCACTCACAGATATCTGAAACACTTTACTTCCTCTAGTTTTTCTCCTTTCAAACTTACCTCCCAATCGACTTGATCGTCAACCCTACTGTACCTAATATATTAACCTTGCTCTTATTCACATTTACTCTCAACTTTCTTCTTTCACACACGTTACCAAACTCAGTCACCAGCTTCTGCAGTTTCTCACATGAATCAGCCACCAGTGCTGTATCATCAGCAAACAACTGACTCACTTCCCAAGCTCTCTCATCCACAACAGACTTCATACTTGCCCTTCTTTCTAAAACTCTTGCATTCACCTCCCTAACAACCCCATCCATAAACAAATTAAACAGCCATGGAGACGTCACACACCCCTGCCGCAAACCTACTTTCACTGAGACCCAATCACTTTCCTCTCTTCCTACACGTACACATGCCTTACATCCTCGATAAAAACTTTTCACTGCTTCTAACAACTTGCCTCCCACACCATATATTCTTAATACCTTCCACAGTGCTTCTCTATCAACTCTATCATATGCCTTCTCCAGATCCATAAATGCTACATACAAATCCATTTGCTTTTCTAAGTATTTCTCACATACATTCTTCAAAGTAAACACCTGATCCACACATCCTCTACCACTTCTGAAACCACACTGCTCTTCTCCGATCTGATGCTCTGTACATGCCTTCACCCTCTCAATCAATACCCTCCCATATAATTTACCAGGAATACTCAACAAACTTATACCTCTGTAATTTAAGCACTCACTCTTATCCCCTTTGCCTTTGTACAACGGCACTATGCAAGCATTCCGCCAATCCTCAGGCACCTCACCATGAATCATACATACAGTAAATAACCTTAACAACCAGTCAACAATACAGTCACCCCCTTTTTTAATAAATTCCTCTGCAATACCATCCAAACCCACTGCCTTGCTGGCTTTCATCTTCCACAAAGCTTTTACTACCTCTTCTCTGTTTACCAAATTATTTTCCCTAACTCTCTCACTTTGCACACCACCACGACCAAAACACCATATATCTGCCACTCTATCATCAAACACATTCAACAAACCTTCAAAATACTCACTCCATCTCCTCACATCATCACTACTTGTTATCACCTCCCCATTAGCCCCCTTCACTGAAGTTCCCATTTGCTCCCTTGTCTTACACACTTTATTTACCTCCTTCCAAAGTATCTTTTTATTTTCCCTAAAATATAATGATACCCTCTCACCCCAACTCTCATTTGCCCTCTTTTTCACCCCTTGCACCTTTCTCTTGACCTCCTGCCTCTTTCTTTTATACATCTCCCACTCATTTGCATTTTTTCCCTGCAAAAATTGTCCAAATGCCTCTCTCTTCTCTTTCACTAATAATCTTACTTCTTCATCCCACCACTCACTACCCTTTCTAATCAACCCACCTCCCATGCTTCTCATGCCACAAGCATCTTTTGCGCAAACCATCACTGCTTCCCTAAATACATCCCATTCCTCCCCCACTCCCCTTACCTCCTTAGTTTTCACCTTTTTCCACTCTGTACTCAGTCTCTCCTGGTACTTCCTCACACAAGTATCCTTCCCAAACAAAATAATGATCAGACATCCCTGCAGTTGCACTTCTCAGAACATTAACATCCAAAAGTCTCTCTTCTGCGCGCCTATCAATTAACACGTAATCCAATAACGCTCTCTGGCCATTTCTCCTACTTACATACGTATACTTATGTATATCTTGCTTTTTAAACCAGGTATTCCCAATCATCAGTCCTTTTTCAGCACATAAATCTACAAGCTCTTCACCATTTCCATTTACAACACTGAACACCCCATGTATACCAATTATTCCTTCAACTGCCACATTGCTCACCTTTGCATTCAAATCACCCATCACTATAACCTGGTCTTGTGCATCAAAACCACTAACACACTCATTCAGCTGCTCCCAAAACACTTGCCTCTCATGATCTTTCTGCTCATGCCCAGGTGCATATGCACCAATAATCACTCATCTCTCTCTCCATCAACTTTCAGTTTTACCCATATCAATCTAGAATTTACTTTCTTACACTCTATCATATACTCCCACCACTCCTGTTTCAGGAGTAGTGCTACTCCTTCCCATGCTTTTGTCCTCTCACTAACCCCTGATTTAACTCCCAAGACATTCCCAAACCACTCTTCCCCTTTAACATTGAGCTTCATTTCACTCAGAGCCAAAACAACCAGGTTCCTTTCCTCAAACATACTACTTATCTCTCCTTTTTTCTCATCTTGGTTACATCCACACACATTTAGACACCCCAATCTGAGCCCTCAAGGAGGATGAGCACTCTCCGTGTTACTCCTTCTTCTGTTTCCCCTTTTAGAAAGTTAAAATACAACGATGGGAGGGTTTCTAGCCCCCCGCTCCCGTCCCCTTTAGTCGCCTTCTACGACACGTGAGGAATGCATGGGAAGTATTCTTTCTCCCCTCATGTTAGCGAGGTAGCACAAGGAAGTAGCACAAGGAAACAGACGAAAGAATGGCCCAACCCACCCACATACACATGCATATACATACATGTCCACACACACAAATATACATACCTATACATCTCAATGAATACATATATATACACACACAGACATATACATATATACACATGTACATAATCAATACTGTCTGCCTTTATTCATTCCCATCGCCACCCAGCGACACATGAAATAAAAACCCCCTCCCCCCTCATGTGTGTGAGGTAGCACTAGGAAAAGACAACAAAGGCCACATTCGTTCACACTCAGCCTCTAGCTGTCATGTAATAATGCACCGAAACCACAGCTCCCTTTCCACATCCAGGCCCCATAGAACTTTCCATGGTTTACCCCAGATGCTTCACATGCCCTGGTTCAATCCATTGACAGCACGTCGACCCGGTATACCATCGTTCCAATTCACTCTATTCCTTGCACGCCTTTCACCCTCCTACATGTTCAGGCCCTGATCACTCAAAATCTTTTTCACTCCATCTTTCCACCTCCAATTTGGTCTCCCACTTCTCGTCCCTCCACCTCTGACATATATCCTTTCAGTCAACTTTTCCTCACTCATTCTCTCCATGTGACCAAACCATTTCAAAAGACCCTCTTCTGCTCTCTCAACCACACTCTTTTTATTATCACACATCTCGCTTACCCTATTATTACTTACTCGATCAAACCACCTCACACCACATATTGTCCTCAAACATCTCATTTCCAGCACATCCACCCTCCTCCACACAACTTTATGTATAGTCCACGCCTTGCAACCATATAACATTGTTGGAACCACTGTTCCTTCAAACATCCCATTTTTGCTTTCCGAGATATCCATGGTTCCATCCGCTGCCAAATCCACTCCCTGATATCTACAACACTTCACTTCCTCCAGTTATTCTCCATTCAAACTTACCTCCCAATTGACTTGTCCCTCAACCCTACTGTACCTAATTACCTTGCTCTTATTAACATTTACTCTCAGCTTTCTTCTTTCTCACTCTTTACCAAACTCAGTCACCAGCTTCTGCAGTTTCTCACACAAATCAGCCACCAGCGCTGTATCATCAGCGAACAACTACTGACTCACTTCCCAAGCTCTCTCATCCACAACAGACTGCATACTTGCCCCTCTTTCCAAAACTCTTGCATTTACCTCCCTAGCAACCCCATCCATAAACAAATTAGACAGCCATGGAGACATCACACACCCCTGCCACAAACCTACATTCACTGAGAACCAATCAGTTTCCTCTCTTCCTACACATACACATGCCTTACATCCTCGATAAAAACTTTTCACTGCTTCTAACAACTTGCCTCCCACACCATATATTCTTAATACCTTCTACAGAGCATCTCTATCAACTCTATCATACGCCTTCTCCAGAATCCATAAATGCTACATACAATCCATAAATAGGTAAAGTACTAGAGGTCAGACAAATATGGGAAGCAGTAATAAATAAGACCAATCCTTATAAGCTCATGTGCAGAGCTAAAAATATTTGGCTGTAATGAAACACTAAACACAAAAAAAATTATCAAAGGGAGAGTAATACTTTTATTTTTCACATGGAATGCATTCAGGTGACAAAAGGCAACTGTTCCACTAATTGATAAGAAATGGCTACTTACCTATATCGAGTGCCTTTAAAAATGGTAAAGCTTGGGCAATTCTTTGGCGATGTGCAGCAACAGACTCCATTAGTGATGGCAAAAGTGTGCTCAAATGGATACTTATCTTGCTAAGAGTTTCATTTAAACTTTTAACACGACCAGCTTGAATATTTAGTTCTTCCATGGAATCTAAGAAAAAAGCATACAAATATTTAGGCAGATCAAATTATTACTCATAAAACATCTATCAACTAACAAGAGCATGAATTTTCATGTGTGTATAGTGTATGACTGTTTACTGTTTAACTTCACTGTCCCACAACCATGAATGACCAACAATGTCAACTGAAGGAGAACTCCAACCAAAGTGGGTATCACACATGACACACACCGTACATGAGTGTAAGGCTCACTACCTGTAACACACAAAAAGTAATCATACATAATATATACTCTTGATGCCAAGAACATTAAAATAAAGGCCATAAAAAATAAACTATCCTCAGAACATTTACCAGCACCAGTTTTGAAAATGGTAAAGAATCCCTTAGAAACCTCCATAAATAGTTCATCCACTCTATGCAAAATTATACCTTGCCTCCCTGCTCACCCTCCTTGTCAAAAGCAAACATAAAACTGCAAAGCACACAAAACATGGCCCTCAGATCAGTCACTAGCTGTTCTATGAAAAAAATAATATCTGCAAAACAGTCTCATGTCCCTGCCTGGCACAATTCTTTGGAACAGCATAAGAAGGCCATTCTAACCAAATCACTCCATTATCAGTGATCAAAACCAAAGAAGAAACAAACTACTCATTCCTAATTCACACTTCAATAGCAAAACTCATAAATCCCACTCCCCAACAAATGAAGCAGAGAGTGGGTGAGGAATGAGAGGTATATAGGGAAGCAATACTGATATGTGTCTATGTTCATGACATTAATAAATCAAACAAATACACAACATAATGACTCAACAAGTACTAAATAAACGCTACTCAACCCAGTCTTGAACTCCACTCCACCACAACACCCATGTAAAATAACACAACCCCAGGTATGTATGAGTTACACTTTCTCAACTACCTTCTGGACACACCCATCTCTGCATCATACCAAATATCAATTCAACACAAGAACCATCATGCCTAAGATGCACACAGATAATCACTAACCTGGCATGGTGTTGAGGGGAATAGTGCGAACATTGTCCAGTAAGCAATGGAGAGCCAAGTTAGAGTACTGAATCAGACTAAGTAGGTCCAACTTATCATCATGATACAGACCATGTAATCCCACCTGGAAATGAAAGAAAATAAACACTAATATTAACTAAAATATACGTGTTCTATGTACAGAATATCATTTATAATAATCCATTCATTCGGAGAAAAGTCCAACATGTTCACAAAACATGGGATATAAATAGGGCTGTACAGAGAAGGGTGGATGCATTGGAAATGAAATGTTTGAGGACAATATGTGGTGTGAGGTGGTTTGATTAAGTATTGAAAGGGTAAGAAAGAAGTGTGGTAATAAAAAGAATATGGCTGAAGGAGCAGAAGGGGGTGTGTTGAAATGGTTTGGACATATGGAGAGATTACATTAGGAAAGGTTGACAAAGAAGATATATGTGTCAGAGGTGGAGGGAACAAGAAGAAACGGGGAACCAAATTGAAGGTGGAAGGATGGAGTGAAAAAGATTTTGAGCGATAGGGGCCTGAACATGCAGGAAGGTGAAAGGCATGCATGGAACAGAGTAAATTGGAACAATGTGGTATACTGGGGCTGACATGCTGTCAAAGGAAAGGTCTGTGGGATGAAGAAGTAAAGTTGCTAGTGAAAGACAAAAGAGGCATTTGGACAGTACTTACAAGGAAGGAGTACAAATGTCTGGGAGATGTGTAAGAGAAAGCAGCATGACATCAAGAAGGTGCAAGGGTTGAAAAAGAGGGTATCAATAAACTTTAGGGAGAATAAAAAGATGTTTTGAAAGGAGGTAAAGAACAGGTGAAGGACAAAAGTACAAATGGGAACATAGGTGAAGGGGGCAAGGGAGGGATGTAATAACAGGTAGTCATGGAGTGAGGAGATGGAGTGAGTACTTTGAAGGATTGTTGGATGTGTTTGAGGATAGAGTGACAGATGTAGGGTGTTTTGGTCGGGGTGGTGTGTGAAGTGACAGTCAGGGAGAGTGGTCTGGTGAAGAGAGAAGTTGTGAAAGCTATGTGGAAGATGATATCAAGCAAGGCAGTGGGAGTGGATGGTATGGCAGTTAAGTCTATTAGAAAAGGGGTGACCGTACTGATGACTGTTTGGTAAGGATATTCAATGTATGTATGGATCATGGTGAAGTGCCTGAGGTTTGGCAGAACACATGTATAGTGCCATTGTACAGAGGCAAAGGGGATAAATACAAGTGTCCAAACTAAAGAGGCAAAAGTTTGTTGAGTATACCTGGAAAATTGTATGAGAAGGTATAGATTGAGAGGGTGAAGGCATGTACAGAGCAACAGATTGGGGAGGAGCAGTGTGGTTGAATTGGTAAAGGATGTATGGATAAGGTATATGCTTTAAAGAAAAAGTGTGAGATATACTTAAAAAAACAGAAGGATTTGTATGAGGCATTTTTGGGTCTGGAGAAGGTATATGAAAAGGTTGATAGAGATTCTTTGTTGAAAGTCTTAAAAACACGTGGCATGGGAGGTAAGCTGCTAGAAGCAAAGAGAAGTTTTCATTAACGATGTAAAGTATTTGTAAAAGTAAGAAGAAAGGAGAGTGATTGGTTCCCAGTGAAGGTCGGTCCATGGCAGGGATGTGTGATGTCAATACGTTTGTTCAATTTGAGTACGGATAGGATGGTTAGGGAGGTAGATGCAAGTCTTGGAGGGAGGGGCAACTATGCAGTCTGTTGGGGATGAGAGGGCCTGGGAAGTGAGTTACTTGTTGTTTGCTGATGATACAGCACTGATGGCTGATTTGAGTGAGAAACTGCAGAGGTTGGTGACTGAGTTTGGAAAAGAGTGTGAAAGGAGAAAGTTGAAAGTAAATGTGAAGAAGAGCAAGATCATTAGGTTTAGCAGGGTTGAGGAACAAATTAGTTGGGATGTAAGTCTGAATGGAGAAAAATTGGAGGAAGAAGTGTTTTAGATATCTGGGATTGGACTTAGCAGCAAATGGAACCATGGAAGTGGAAGTGAGTCACAGGGCTGGGGAGAGGTCAAGGTTCTGGGAGCAATGAAGAATGTGCGGAAAGAGAGAATGTTATCTCAGAGAGCAAAAATGGGTATGTTTGAAGGAACTGTACTTCCAACAATACTGTATTGTTGCAAGGTATGGGATATAGATAGGGTTGTATGGAGGAAGGTGGAAATGAAATGTTTGAGGGCAATGTGTGGTGTGAGGTGGTCTGATTGAGTAAGTAATGAAAGGGAAAGAGATATGTGTGGTTGAAAAAGCAGAAGAGGGGGTCTTGAAATGGTTTTGACATATGGAGAAAATAAGTGAGGATAGGTTGACAAAGATGATATGTGTCAGAGGTGGTGTGAACAAGGAGAAGCAGGAGACCAAATTGGAGATGGAAAGATGGAGTGCAAAAGATTTCGATCGGGGACTGAACATACAGGAGGGTAAGAGGCATGGAAGGAATAAGAGTAAATTGGAATGATGTGGTATACTTTGGTCGACATGCAGTCAATGGGCTGAACCAGGGCATATGAAATATCTGTGGGGCCTGGATGTGGAAAGGGGGCTGTGGTTTCGGTGCATCACACATGACAGCTGAAGACTGAGTGTGAATGAATGTGACCTTTTTTGTCTGTTTCCCTGGCACTACCTTGCTAAAGTGGAGGGTAGCAATGCTGTATCCTGTAGGGAGGGGTGGCACCAGGAATGGAAGGGTGGCAATCAAGTATGATTATGTACAAGTGTATATATGTATATATCTGTGCATTTGTATGTATATGTATATGTGTGCGTATGAGTGTTTATGTATATATATGTACATATGAGTGGATGGGCTGTTCTTTGTCTATTTCCTGGTGCTACCTCGCAGACGCAGGGAAACGGCAATCAAGTATAATAAAAAATCATATATGGTGGCTGATGCGGGTGAGAAACAGCAGACATTGGTGACTGAGTTTGGTAAAGTGTGTGAAAGGAGAAAGTTGAGAGTAAATGCAAATAAGAGCAAGGTTATTAGGTTCAGTAGGGTTGAGGTACAAGTTAATTGTGAGGTAAGTTTGAATGGAGAAAAACTGGAGGAAGTGAAGTGTTTTAGATATCTGGGAGTGGAGTTAGCAGTGGACAGAACCATGGAAGTGGAAGTCAGTCACAGGGTGGGGGAGGAGGCGAAGGCTCTGGGAGCATTGAAGAATGTCTGGAAGGCGAGAACGTTATCTCGGAGAGCAAAAATGGGTACGTTTAAAGGAATAGTAATCCCAACAACGTGATATGGTTGCGAGGCAAGGGCTATACATACGGATGTGTGGAGGAGGTTGGATGTGTTGGAAATTAAATGTATGAAGCCAACATGTGGTGTGAAGTGATTTGATCGAGTAAGTGATTAAAGGGTGAGATGGATGTGTGGTAATAAAAAAGAGTGTGGTTGAGAGAGCAGAAGAGGGAGTATTGAAATGGTTTGGACACATGGAGAGGATGAGTGAGGAGAGATTGACAAAGAGGATACATGTGTCAGAGGTGGAGAGAACAAGGAGAAGCAGGAGACCAAATTGGAGGTGGAAGGATGGAGTGAAAAGAATTTTGAGCGATCGGGGCCTTAACATACACAAGAAGGTGAAAGAAACGAAGAATGGTCCATCCACTCATATACACAAACAGAAACACACACTGCGGATGGAACTATGGAAGCGGAAGTGAATCATAGAGTGGGGAAGGGGGCGAAAATTCTGGGAGCTTTGAAGAATGTGTCGAAGTCGAGAACATTATCTCGGAAAGCAGAAATGTGTATGTTTGAAGGAATAGTGGTTCCAACAATGTTGTATGGTTGCGAGGCGTGGGCTATGGATAGAGTTGTGCGGAGGAGGGTGGATGTGCTGGAAGTGAGATGTTTGATGACAATATGTGGTGTGAGGTGGTTTGATCGAGTAAGTAATGATAGGGTAAGAGAGATGTGCGGTAATAAAAAGAGTGTGGTTGAGAGAGCAGAAGAGGGTGTTTTGAAATGGTATGGTCACATAGAGAGAATGAGTGAGGAAAGATTGACAAAGAGGATATATGTGTCAGAAGTGGAGGAAATGAGGAGAAGTGGGAGACCAAATTTGAGGTGGAAAGATGGAGTGAAAAAGATTTTGATTGATCGGGGCCTCAACATGCAAGAAGGTGAAAGGCGTGCAAAGAATAGAGTGAATTGAAATGATGTGGTATACCGTGGTTGACGTGCTGTCAATGGATTGAACCAGGGCATGTGAAGCGTCTGGGGTAAACCATGGAAAGTTCTGTGGGGCCTGGATGTGGAAAGGGAGCTGTGGTTTCAGTGCATTATAACATGACAGCTAGAGACTGAGTGTGAACGAATGTGGCCTTTGCTGTCTTTTCCTAATGCTACCTCGCACACATGAGAGGGGAGGGGGTTGTTATTTCATGTGTGGCGAGGTGGCGATGGGAATGAATAAAGGCGGACAGTATGAATTATGTACATGTGTATATATGTATATGTCTGTGTGTGTATATATATGTATACGTTGAGATGTATAGGTGTGTATATTTGCGTATGTGGACATGTATGTATATACATGTGTCTGTGGGGGGTTGGGCCATTCTTTTGTCTGTTTCCTTGCACTACCTCGCCAACGTGGGAGACAGCACCAAAGCAAAATAATAAGTTGCTTGTGGCATGAGAAGCGTGGGAGGTGGGTTGATTGGAAAGGGTAGTGAGTGGTGGGATGAAGAAGTAAGATTATTAGTGAAAGAGAAGAGAGAGGCATTTGGACGATTTTTGCAGGAAAAATGCAAATGAGTGGGAGATGTATAAAAGAAAGAAACAGAAGGTCAAGAGAAAGATGCAAGAGGTGAAAAAGAGGGCGAATGAGAGTTGGGGTGAGAGAGCATCATTATATTTTAGGGAGAATAAAAAGATGTTTTAGAAGGAGGTAAATAAAGTGCGTAAGACAAGGGAGCAAATGGGAACTTCAGTGAAGGGGGCTAATGGGGAGGCGATAACAAGTAGTGGTGATGTGAGAAGATGGAGTGAGTATTTTGAAGATTTATTAAATGTGTTTGATGATAGAGTGGCAGATATAGGGTGTTTTGGTCGAGGTGGTGTGCAAAGTGAGAGGGTTAGGGAAAATGATTTGGTAAACAGAGAAGAGGTAGTAAAAGCTTTGCAGAATATGAAAACCGGCAAGGCAGCAGGTTTGGATGGTGTTGTAGTGGAATTTATTAAAAAAGGGGGTGACTGTATTGTTGACTGGTTGGTAAGGTTATCTAATGTATGTATGGTTCATGGTAAGGTGCCTGAGGATTGGCGGAATGCTTGCATAGTGCCATTGTACAAAGGCAAAGGGGATAAGAGTGAGTGTTCAAATTACAGAGGTATAAGTTTGTTGAGTATTCCTGGTAAATTATATGGGAGGGTATTGATTGAGAGGGTGAAGGCATGTACAGAGCATCAGATTGGGGAAGAGCAGTGTGGTTTCAGAAGTGGTAGAGGATGTGTGGATCAGGTGTTTGCTTTGAAGAATGTATGTGAGAAATACTTAGAAAAGCAAATGGATTTGTATGTAGCATTTATGGATCTGGAGAAGGCATATGATAGAGTTGATAGAGATGCTCTGTGGAAGGTATTAAGAATATATGGTGTGGGAGGCAAGTTGTTAGAAGCAGTGAAAAGTTTTTATCGAGGATGTAAGGCATGTGTACGTGTAGGAAGAGAGGAAAGTGATTGGTTCTCAGTGAATGTAGGTTTGCGGCAGGGGTGTGTGATGTCTCCATGGTTGTTTAATTTGTTTATGGATGGGGTTGTTAGGGAGGTGAATGCAACAGTTTTGGAAAGAGGGGCAAGTATATAGTCTGTTGTGGATGAGAGAGCTTGGGAAGTGAGTCAGTTGTTCGCTGATGATACAGCACTGGTGGCTGATTCATGTGAGAAACTGCAGAAGCTGGTGACTGAGTTTGGTAAAGTGTGAGAAACAAGAAAGTTAAGAGTAAATGTGAATATGAGCAAGGTTATTAAGTACAGTAGGGTTGAGAGTCAAGTCAATAGGGAGGTACGTTTGAATGGAGAAAAATTGGAGGAAGTGAAGTGTTTTAGATATCTGGGAGTGGATTTGGCAGCGGATGGAACCATGGAAGCGGAAGTGAATCATAGGGTGGGGGAGGGGGCAAAAATCCTGGGAGCCTTGAAGAATGTTTGGAAGTCGAGAACATTATCTCGGAAAGCAAAAATGGGTATGTTTGAAGGAATAGTGGTTCCAACAATGTTGTATGGTTGCGAGGCGTGGGCTATGGATGGAATTGTGCGCAGGAGGGTGGATGTACTGGAAATGACATGTTTGAGGACAGTTACTATGTGGTGTGAGGTGGTTTGATCGAGTAAGTAATGTAAGGGTAAGATAGATGTGTGGAAATAAAAAGAGTATGGTTGAGAGAGCAGAAGAGGGTGTTTTGAAATGGTTTGGTCACATGGAGAGAATGAGTGAGGAAAGATTGACCAAGAGGATATATGTGTCAGAGGTGGAGGGAACAAGGAGAAGTGGGAGACCAAATTGAAAGTGGAAGGATGGAGTGAAAAAGATTTTGAGTGATCGGGGCCTGAACATGCAGGAGGGTGAAAGGCGGGCAAGGAATAGAGTGAATTGGAACGATGTGGTATACCGGGGTCGATGTGCTGTCAATGGATTGAACCAGGGCATGTGAAGCGTCTGGGGTAAACCATGGAAAGTTCTGTGGGGCCTGGATGTGGAAAGGGAGCTGTGGTTTCGGTGCATTATTACATGACAGCTAGAGACTGAGTGTGAACGAATGGGGCCTTTGTTGTCTTTTCCTAGTGCTACCTCGCACACATGAGGGGGGAGGGGGTTGTTATTCCATGTGTGGCGAGGTGGCGATGGGAATAAAGACAGACAGTATGAATTATGTACATGTGTATATATGTATATGTCTATGACTGTATATATATGTGTATATTGAGATGTATAGGTATGTATATTTGCGTGTGTGGACGTGTATGTATATACATGTGTATGTGGGTGGGTTGGGCCATTTCTTTCATCTGTTTCCTTGCCCTACCTTGCTGACGTGGGAAATACTCCCTTCTTGTTTTTTTTTTTTTGATTTTCCAAAAGAAGGAACAGAGAAAGGGGCTGGATAAGGATGTTCCTTCAGTTGCCCAGTCCTCTGTTCTTGACGCTGCCTTGCTGGCGCGGGAAATGGTGAGTAGTAAGGTTATTTAATGTATGTATGACTCACGGTGAGGTGCCTGAGGATTGGCGGAATGCGTGCATAGTGCCATTGTACAAAGGCAAAGGGGATAAGAGTGAGTGATCAAATTACAGAGGTATAAGTTTGTTGAGTATTCCTGGTAAATTATATGGGAGGGTATTGATTGAGAGGGTGAAAGCATGTACAGAGCATCAGATTGGGGAAGAGCAGTGTGGTTTCAGAAGTGGTAGACGATGTGTGGATCAGGTGTTTGCTTTGAAGAATGTATGTGAGAAATACTTAGAAAAGCAAATGGATTTGTATGTAGCATTTATGGATCTGGAGAAGGCATATGATAGAGTTGATAGAGATGCTCTGTGGAAGGTATTAAGAATATATGGTGTGGGAGGCAAGTTGTTAGAAGCAGTGAAAAGTTTTTATCGAGGATGTAAGGCATGTGTACGTGTAGGAAGAGAGGAAAGTGATTGGTTCTCAGTGAATGTAGGTTTGCGGCAGGGGTGTGTGATGTCTCCATGGTTGTTTAATTTGTTTATGGATGGGGTTCTTAGGGAGGTGAATGCAAGAGTTTTGGAAAGAGGGGCAAGTATGAAGTCTGTTGGGGATGAGAGAGCTTGGGAAGTGAGTCAGTTGTTGTTCGCTGATGATACAGCGCTGGTGGCTGATTCATGTGAGAAACTGCAGAAGCTGGTGACTGAGTTTGGTAAAGTGTGAGAAACAAGAAAGTTAAGAGTAAATGTGAATATGAGCAAGGTTATTAAGTACAGTAGGGTTGAGAGTCAAGTCAATAGGGAGGTACGTTTGAATGGAGAAAAATTGGAGGAAGTGAAGTGTTTTAGATATCTGGGAGTGGATTTGGCAGCGGATGGAACCATGGAAGCGGAAGTGAATCATAGGGTGGGGGAGGGGGCAAAAATCCTGGGAGCCTTGAAGAATGTTTGGAAGTCGAGAACATTATCTCGGAAAGCAAAAATGGGTATGTTTGAAGGAATAGTGGTTCCAACAATGTTGTATGGTTGCGAGGCGTGGGCTATGGATGGAATTGTGCGCAGGAGGGTGGATGTACTGGAAATGACATGTTTGAGGACAGTTACTATGTGGTGTGAGGTGGTTTGATCGAGTAAGTAATGTAAGGGTAAGATAGATGTGTGGAAATAAAAAGAGTATGGTTGAGAGAGCAGAGGAAGGTGTTTTGAAATGGTTTGGTCACATGGAGAGAATGAGTGAGGAAAGATTGACCAAGAGGATATATGTGCCGGAGGTGGAGGGAACGAGGAGAAGAGGGAGACCAAATTGGAGGTGGAAAGATGGAGTGAAAAAGATTTTGTGTGATCGGGGCCTGAACATGCAGGAGGGTGAAAGGAGGGCAAGGAATAGAGTGAATTGGAGCGATGTGGTATACCGGGGTTGACGTGCTATCAGTGGATTGAATCGGGGCATGTGAAGCGTCTGGGGTAAACCATGGAAAGCTGTGTAGGTATGTATATTTTGCGTGTGTGGACGTATGTATATACATGTGTATGGGGGTGGGTTGGGCCATTTCTTTCGTCTGTTTCCTTGCGCTACCTCGCAAACGCGGGAGACAGCGACAAAGCAAAAAAAAAAAAAAAAAAAAAAAAAAAAAAATATATATATATATATATATATATATGAGTATTCCTGGTAAATTATATGGGAGGGTATTGATTGAGAGGGTGAAGGCATGTACAGAGCATCAGATTGGGGAAGAGCAGTGTGGTTTCGGAAGTGGTAGAGGATGTGTGGATCAGATATTTGCTTTGAAGAATGTATGTGAGAAATACTTAGAAAAGCAAATGGATTTGTATGTAGCATTTATGGATCTGGAGAAGGCATATGATAGAGTTGATAGAGATGCTCTGTGGAAGGTATTAAGAATATATGGTGTGGGAGGCACGTTGTTAGAAGCAGTGAAAAGTTGTTATCGAGGATGTAAGGCATGTGTACGTGCAGGAAGAGAGGAAAGGGATTGGTTCTCAGTGAATGTAGGTTTGCGGCAGGGGTGTGTGATGTCTCCATGGTTGTTTAATTTGTTTATGGATGGGGTTGTTAGGGAGGTGAATGCAAGAGTTTTGGAAAGAGGGGCAAAAATGAAGTCTGTTGGGGATGACAGAGCTTGGGAAGTGAGTCAGTTGTTGTTCGCTGATGATACAGCACTGGTGGCTGATTCATGTGAGAAACTGCAGAAGTTGGTGACTGAGTTTGGTAAAGTGTGTGAAAGAAGAAAGTTAAGAGTAAATGTGAATAAGAGCAAGGTAATTAGGTAAAGTAGGGTTGAGGGTCAAGTCAATTGGGAGGTAAGTTTGAATGGAGGAAAACTGGAGGAAGTAAAGTGATTCAGATATCTGAGAGTGGATCTGGCAGCGGACGGAACAATGGAATCGGAAGTGGATCATAGGGTGGGGGAGGGGGCGAAAATCCTGGGAGCCTTGAAGAATGTGTGGAAGTCGAGAACATTATCTCGGAAAGCAAAAATGGGTATGTTTGAAGGAATAGTGGTTCCAACAATGTTGTATGGTTGCGAGGCGTGGGCTATGGATGGAGTTGTGCGCAGGAGGGTGGATGTACTGGAAATGACATGTTTGAGGACAGTTACTATGTGGTGTGAGGTGGTTTGATCGAGTAAGTAATGTAAGGGTAAGATAGATGTGTGGAAATAAAAAGAGTATGGTTGAGAGAGCAGAGGAAGGTGTTTTGAAATGGTTTGGTCACATGGAGAGAATGAGTGAGGAAAGATTGACCAAGAGGATATATGTGTCAGAGGTGGAGGGAACGAGGAGAAGTGGGAGACCAAATTGAAAGTGGAAGGATGGAGTGAAAAAGATTTTGAGTGATCGGGGCCTGAACATGCAGGAGGGTGAAAGGCGGGCAAGGAACAGAGTGAATTGGAACGATGTGGTATACCGGGGTCGATGTGCTGTCAATGGATTGAACCAGGGCATGTGAAGCGTCTGGGGTAAACCATGGAAAGTTCTGTGGGGCCTGGATGTGGAAAGGGAGCTGTGGTTTCGGTGCATTATTACATGACAGCTAGAGACTGAGTGTGAACGACTGGGGCCTTTGTTGTCTTTTCCTAGTGCTACCTCACACACATGAGGGGGGAGGGGGTTGTTATTCCATGTGTGGCGAGGTGGCGATGGGAATAAAGACAGACAGTATGAGTTATGTTCATGTGTATATATATATATGTCTATGACTGTATATATATGTGTATATTGAGATGTATAGGTATGTATATTTGCGTGTGTGGACGTGTATGTATATACATGTGTATGTGGGTGGGTTGGGCCATTTCTTTCATCTGTTTCCTTGCGCTACCTCGCTGACGCAGGAAATACTCCCTTCTTTTTTTTTTTTTAATTTTCCAAAAGAAGGAACAGAGAAAGGGGCTGGATGAGGATGTTCCTTCAGTTGCCCAGTCCTCTGTTCTTGACGCTGCCTTGCTGGCGTGGGAAATGGTGAGACGCGGGAGACAGCAAAAAAATATATATATATATATATATATATATATATATATATAAAAAATATATATATATATATATATATATATATATATATATATATATATATTTTGTATGTGGCATTTATGGATCTGGAGAAGGCATATGATAGAGTTGATAGAGATGCTCTGTGGAAGGTATTAAGAATATATGGTGTGGGAGGCAAGTTGTTAGAAGCAGTGAAAAGTTTTTATCGAGGATGTAAGGCATGTGTACGTGTAGGAAGAGAGGAAAGTGATTGGTTCTCAGTGAATGTAGGTTTGCGGCAGGGGTGTGTGATGTCTCCATGGTTGTTTAATTTGTTTATGGATGGGGTTGTAAAGGAGGTAAATGCAAGAGTCCTGGAAAGAGGGGCAAGTATGAAGTCTGTTGGGGATGAGAGAGCTTGGGAAGTGAGTCAATTGTTGTTCGCTGATGATACAGCGCTGGTGGCTGATTCATGTGAGAAACTGCAGAAGCTGGTGACTGAGTTTGGTAAAGTGTGTGGAAGAAGAAAGTTGAGAGTAAATGTGAATAAGAGCAAGGTTATTAGGTACAGTAGGGGTGAGGGTCAAGTCAATTGGGAGGTGAGTTTGAATGGAGAAAAACTGGAGGAAGTGAAGTGTTTTAGATATCTGGGAGTGGATCTGTCAGCGGATGGAACCATGGAAGCGGAAGTGGATCATAGGGTGGGGGAGGGGGCGAAAATTTTGGGAGCCTTGAAAAATGTGTGGAAGTCGAGAACATTATCTCGGAAAGCAAAAATGGGTATGTTTGAGGGAATAGTGGTTCCAACAATGCTGTATGGTTGCGAGGCGTGGGCTATGGATAGAGATGTGCGCAGGAGGATGGATGTGCTGGAAATGAGATGTTTGAGGACAATGTGTGGTGTGAGGTGGTTTGATCGAGTAAGTAACGTAAGGGTAAGAGAGATGTGTGGAAATAAAAAGAGCGTGGTTGAGAGAGCAGAAGAGGGTGTTTTGAAATGGTTTGGGCACATGGAGAGAATGAGTGAGGAGAGATTGACCAAGAGGATATATGTGTCGGAGGTGGAGGGAACGAGGAGAAGAGGGAGACCAAATTGGAGGTGGAAAGATGGAGTGAAAAAGATTTTGTGTGATCGGGGCCTGAACATGCAGGAGGGTGAAAGGAGGGCAAGAAATAGAGTGAATTGGAGTCATGTGGTATACAGGGGTTGACGTGCTGTCAGTGGATTGAAGCAAGGCATGTGAAGCGTCTGGGGTAAACCATGGAAAGCTGTGGGGCCTGGATGTGGAAAGGGAGCTGTGGTTCGGGCATTATTCATGACAGCTAGAGACTGAGTGTGAACGGATGGGCCTTTGTTGTCTTTTCCTAGGCTACCTCGCACAATGAGGGGGAGGGGGTTTTACAGTAAGTGCGAGGGTAGAGGAGTGTGGAATAAAAAGAGTGGTGAGAGAGCAAGGGTTATTTGAAATGGTTTGGCACATGAAGAATGATGGGAGATTGACCAGAGGATATATGTGCGAGGTGGAGACGGAGAATGGAGACAAATTGAGGTGGAAAGATGGGTGAAATATTTGTGATCGGGCCTGACTGCAAGGTGAGGGCAGGAATATGATTGCTTGTTCGTTATTTTGATTAATACAAAGTGGTAACATGGAAAGGTGAGGATGTTTGCGGCCATTTTTCTTGTTCCTGCGTACTGCAAAGGTGAAGCGGACAGAAAAAAATACATAAATATATAAAATATAATAATATATATATAATATAAATATATTATATTATATATATATATAATATATATATATATATATATATATATTATATATATATATATATTATATCCCTGATGGGAAAGAATACTTACTATTTGGTGTCTAGAAGGATATAAGGTAGTGGGTGAATCTCCTTCGTTTTTTTTTTTATTTTCAAAATAGCAGAGTAGGGGAGGTGAGGATATTCCTCAGCCGTCTCTTTCTTAACGCTACCTCGCTATCGCGGAAAGGCATGTATGAAAAAAAATATATTATATATATATATATATATATATATATATATATATTATTATGATATATATATATATATATATTATTTATATTTTTATTTTTTATTATACTTGTCGCTGTCTCCGCGTTTGCGAGGTAGCGCAAGGAAACAGACGAAAGAAATGGCCCAACCCCCCCCCCCATACACATGTATATACATACGTCCACACACGCAAATATACATACCTACACAGCTTTCCATGGTTTACCCCAGACGCTTCACATGCCTGATTCAATCCACTGACAGCACGTCAACCCGGTATACCACATCGCTCCAATTCACTCTATTCCTTGCCCTCCTTTCACCCTCCTGCATGTTCAGGCCCCGATCACACAAAATCTTTTTCACTCCATCTTTCCACCTCCAATTTGGTCTCCCTCTTCTCCTTGTTCCCTCCACCTCCGACACATATATCCTCTTGGTCAATCTTTCCTCACTCATCCTCTCCATGTGCCCAAACCACTTCAAAACACCCTCTTCTGCTCTCTCAACCACGCTCTTTTTATTTCCACACATCTCTCTTACCCTTACGTTACTCACTCGATCAAACCACCTCACACCACACATTGTCCTCAAACATCTCATTTCCAGCACATCCATCCTCCTGCGCACAACTCTATCCATAGCCCACGCCTCGCAACCATACAACATTGTTGGAACCACTATTCCTTCAAACATACCCATTTTTGCTTTCCGAGATAATGTTCTCGACTTCCACACATTCTTCAAGGCCCCCAGGATTTTCGCCCCCTCCCCCACCCTATGATCCACTTCCGCTTCCATGGTTCCATCCGCTGCCAGATCCACTCCCAGATATCTAAAACACTTCACTTCCTCCAGTTTTTCTCCATTCAAACTCACCTCCCAATTGACTTGACCCTCAACCCTACTGTACCTAATAACCTTGCTCTTATTCACATTTACTCTTAACTTTCTTCTTCCACACACTTTTCCAAACTCAGTCACCAGCTTCTGCAGTTTCTCACATGAATCAGCCACCAGCGCTGTATCATCAGCGAACAACAACTGACTCACTTCCCAAGCTCTCTCATCCCCAACAGACTTCATACTTGCCCCTCTTTCCAAAACTCTTGCATTTACCTCCCTAACAACCCCATCCATAAACAAATTAAACAACCATGGAGACATCACACACCCCTGCCGCAAACCTACATTCACTGAGAACCAATCACTTTCCTCTCTTCCTACACGTACACATGCCTTACATCCTCGATAAAAACTTTTCACTGCTTCTAACAACTTTCCTCCCACACCATATATTCTTAATACCTTCCACAGAGCATCTCTATCAACTCTATCATATGCCTTCTCCAGATCCATAAATGCTACATACAAATCCATTTGCTTTTCTAAGTATTTCTCACATACATTCTTCAAAGCAAACACCTGATCCACACATCCTCTACCACTTCTGAAACCACACTGCTCTTCCCCAATCTGATGCTCTGTACATGCCTTCACCCTCTCAATCAATACCCTCCCATATAATTTACCAGGAATACTCAACAAACTTATACCTCTGTAATTTGAGCACTCACTCTTATCCCCTTTGCCTTTGTACAATGGCACTATGCACGCATTCCGCCAATCCTCAGGCACCTCACCATGAGTCATACATACATTAAATAACCTTACCAACCAGTCAACAATACAGTCACCCCCTTTTTTAATAAATTCCACTGCAATACCATCCAAACCTGCTGCCTTGCCGGCTTTCATCTTCCGCAAAGCTTTCACTACCTCTTCTCTGTTTACCAAATCATTTTCCCTAACCCTCTCACTTTGCACACCACCTCGACCAAAACACCCTATATCTGCCACTCTATCATCAAACACATTCAACAAACCTTCAAAATACTCACTCCATCTCCTTCTCACATCACCACTACTTGTTATCACCTCCCCACTTGCGCCCTTCACCGAAGTTCCCATTTGCTCCCTTGTCTTACGCACTTTATTTACCTCCTTCCAGAACATCTTTTTATTCTCCCTAAAATTTAATGATACTCTCTCACCCCAACTCTCATTTGCCCTTTTTTTCACCTCTTGCACCTTTCTCTTGACCTCCTGTCTCTTTCTTTTATACATCTCCCACTCAATTGCATTTTTTCCCTGCAAAAATCGTCCAAATGCCTCTCTCTTCTCTTTCACTAATACTCTTACTTCTTCATCCCACCACTCACTACCCTTTCTAATCAACCCACCTCCCACTCTTCTCATGCCACAAGCATCTTTTGCGCAATCCATCACTGATTCCCTAAATACATCCCATTCCTCCCCCACTCCCCTTACTTCCATTGTTCTCACCTTTTTCCATTCTGTACTCAGTCTCTCCTGGTACTTCCTCACACAGGTCTCCTTCTCAAGCTCACTTACTCTCACCACCCTCTTCACCCCAACATTCACTCTTCTTTTCTGAAAACCCATACAAATCTTCACCTTAGCCTCCACAAGATAATGATCAGACATCCCTCCAGTTGCACCTCTCAGCACATTAACATCCAAAAGTCTCTCTTTCGCACGCCTGTCAATTAACACGTAATCCAATAACGCTCTCTGGCCATCTCTCCTACTTACATAAGTATACTTATGTATATCTCGCTTTTTAAACCAGGTATTCCCAATCATCAGTCCTTTTTCAGCACATAAATCTACAAGCTCTTCACCATTTCCATTTACAACACTGAACACCCCATGTATACCAATTATTCCCTCAACTGCCACATTACTCACCTTTGCATTCAAATCACCCATCACTATGACCCGGTCTCGTGCATCAAAACCACTAACACACTCATTCAGCTGCTCCCAAAACACTTGCCTCTCTTGATCTTTCTTCTCATGCCCAGGTGCATATGCACCAATAATCACCCACCTCTCTCCATCAACTTTCAGTTTTACCCATATTAATCGAGAATTTACTTTCTTACACTCTATCACATACTCCCACAACTCCTGTTTCAGGAGTATTGCTACTCCTTCCCTTGCTCTTGTCCTCTCACTAACCCTGACTTTACTCCCCAGACATTCCCAAACCACTCTTCCCTTTGCCCTTGAGCTTCGTTTCACTCAGAGCCAAAACATCCAGGTTCCTTTCCTCAAACATACTACCTATCTCTCCTTTTTTCACATCTTGGTTACATCCACACACATTTAGGCACCCCACTCTGAGCCTTCGAGGAGGATGAGCACTCCCCGCGTGACTCCTTCTTCTGTTTCCCATTTTAGAAAGTTAATACAAGGAGGGGAGGATTTCTGGCCCCCCGCTCCCGTCCCCTCTAGTCGCTTTCTACGACACGCGAGGAATACGTGGGAAGTATTCTTTCACCCCTATCCCCAGGGATAATATACATATATATATACATATACACATACACACACATACACATACATACGCACATATACACACACACACACATACATATATATACATATGAGAAATGTAAGAAACAATTTAGAAAACTGAAACTTCTAGCTTGAAATGAATGAAAAAAAAGAATGTCACATAATGGTTCAACCTCTGGCTATGGAAAAAAGGAAATGTATAATTTATTTACACAAACGTCAATGCAGGTCTCATCAATTTAACCACTGTATCAATAAGCTTCAATGTCTAAGCTACATTTTTCTCCAATTTCACTATTTTCCTTCACATTTTCAATTGTGTCTGAAGTTCTACTTCAAGAGTGATTGTTTTTCCAGTAAGGGTCTTCACATCTTGGTTACATCACACCATTACACATTAGCTTCACCCACTCCCTCTTAGCCTTCGGAGTCGATATGCTTTATATGTTATGAGTCATAGAGTCCGACTGTATATAAATAATTATATATTTATATTTTTTTTTTTTTTTTTTTCTCGTCGCTGTCTCCGCGTTTGCGAGGTAGCGCAAGAAACAGACGAAAGAATGGCCCAACCCCCCTACCATACCCATTACCTCGAGACAGCTCACTGTGTCTTGGCTCACTCTCTTTATTATCGCCTTTCCCGCGTAGCATTTCTTAATGTCTTCTGTACGAATATCCTGATTTCTATGCACTTAATTTTAACATTTTTTCCTTTTTTTACTCGTCAACCCCCATTGCCAACATCAGATCATCCCCAACCTCATACCCCAACATAAATTACATACTTCACTACTGTTTCGTATGTTTGTCCACACATTCACCCTTCCCCCCAAATCATCGTCCTCACTGCAGTCCCGACAAATTACTCCTTTTCATCAATCTCCTTTGCTCACTCGCTATACTGTCATTCTTCTCTTTTTCCAACTTCACCCCTCGCTCTCACATAACCACACCTATTAACACACAATTATCATTTCCCAACCCAAAATGCAACCCCCACTGTAGGATTAATCACTTAGATGACGTAACCAATAAATTTGCCTCTATTCCAGAGATCTCAGCGACTCTTCACACTCATTTGATCTCCATTGCCATTCCTCTCCTTCAAGCACATATCTGTTACAACATGCAATCTTATTACATCCATTACCATCTTAAATACTCATTGTTTTGGTCTTTCTTACCAAGTACTCTTGAATACTACACCTATGTCCTTCTAACCAACAACCTTGGATAGTTCCCCCTCATATATTATCATTATTCATAAATACAATATATCTTATATAAATATATCATATATATATTTATATATATATATATAATATATATATATATATTATATTTTTTTTTTTTCTTTGTCGCTGTCTCCCGCGTTTGCGAGGTAGCGCAAGGAAACAGACGAAAGAAATGGCCCAACCCACCCCCATACACATGTATATACATACGTCCACACACGCAAATATACATACCTACACAGCTTTCCATGGTTTACCCCAGACGCTTCACATGCCTTGATTCAATCCACTGACAGCACGTCAACCCCGGTACACCACATCAATCCAATTCACTCTATTCCTTGCCCTCCTTTCACCTTCCTGCATGTTCAGGCGCCGATCACACAAAATCTTTTTCACTCCATCTTTCCACCTCCAATTTGGTCTCCCACTTCTCCTCGTTCCCTCCACCTCCGACACATATATCCTCTTGGTCAATCTTTCCTCACTCATTCTCTCTATGTGCCCAAACCATTTCAAAACACCCTCTTCTGCTCTCTCAACCACGCTCTTTTTATTTCCACACATCTCTCTTACCCTTACGTTACTTACTCGATCAAACCACCTCACACCACACATTGTCCTCGAACATCTCATTTCCAGCACATCCACTCTCCTGCGCACAACTCTATCCATAGCCCACGCCTCGCAACCATACAACATTGTTGGAACCACTATTCCTTCAAACATACCCATTTTTGCTTTCCGAGGTAATGTTCTCGACTTCCACACATTCTTTAAGGCTCCAAGGATTTTCGCCCCCTCCCCCACACTATGATTCACTTCCGCTTCCATGGTTCCATCCGCTGCCAGATCCACTCCCAGATATCTAAAACACTTTACTTCCTCCAGTTTTTCTCCATTCAAACTTACCTCCCAATTGACTTGACCCTCAACCCTACTGAACCTAATAACCTTGCTCTTATTCACATTTACTCTTAACTTTCTTCTTTCACAAACTTTACCAAACTCAGTCACCAGCTTCTGCAGTTTCTCACATGAATCAGCCACCAGCGCTGTATCATCAGCGAACAACAACTGACTCACTTCCCAAGCTCTCTCATTCAAAACAGACTTCATACTTGCACCTCTTTCCAAAACTCTTGTATTCACCTCCTTAACAACCCCATCCATAAACAAATTAAACAACCATGGAGACATCACACACCCCTGCTGCAAACCTACATTCACTGAGAACCAATCACTTTCCTCTCTTCCTACACGTACACATGCCTTACATCCTCGATAAAAACTTTTCACTGCTTCTAACAACTTGCCTCACACACCATATATTCTTGATACCTTCCACAGAGCATCTCTATCAACTCTATCATATGCCTTCTCCAGATCCATAAATGCTACATACAAATCCATTTGCTTTTCTAAGAATTTCTCACATACATTCTTCAAAGCAAACACCTGATCCACACATCCTCTTCCACTTCTGAAACCACACTGCTCTTCCCCAATCTGATGCTCTGTACATGCCTTCACCCTCTCAATCAATACCCTCCCAAATAATTTACCAGGAATACTCAACAAACTTATACCTCTGTAATTTGAGCACTCACTCTTATCCCCTTTGCCTTTGTACAATGGCACTATGCACGCATTCCGCCAATCCTCAGGCACCTCACCATGAGTCATACATACATTAAATAACCTTACCAACCAGTCAACAATACAGTCACCCCCTTTTTTAATAAATTCCACTGCAATACCATCCAAATTCGCTGCCTTGCCGGCTTTCATCTTCCGCAAAGCTTTTACTACCTCTTCTCTGTTTACCAAATCATTTTCCCTAACCCTCTCACTTTGCACACCACTTCGACCAAAACACCCAATATCTGCCACTCTATCATCAAACACATTCAACAAACCTCTAAAATACTCACTCCATCTCCTTCTCACATCACCACTACTTGTTATCACCTCCCCATTTGCACCCTTCACTGAAGTTCCCATTTGCTCCCTTGTCTTACGCACTTTATTTACCTCCTTCCAGAACATCTTTTTATTCTCCCTAAAATTTAATGATACTCTCTCACCCCAACTCTCATTTGCCCTCTTTTTCACCTCTTGCACCTTTCTCTTGACCTCCTGCCTCTTTCTTTTATACATCTCCCACTCAATTGCATTTTTTCCCTGCAAAAATCGTCCAAATGCCTCTCTCTTCTCTTTCACTAATAATCTTACTTCTTCATCCCACCACTCACTACCCTTTCTAATCAACCCACCTCCCACTCTTCTCATGCCACAAGCATCTTTTGCGCAATCCATCACTGATTCCCTAAATACATCCCATTCCTCCTCCACTCCCCTTACTTCCATTGCTCTCACCTTTTTCCGTTCTGTACTCAGTCTCTCCTGGTACTTCCTCACACAAGTCTCCTTCCCAAGCTCACTTACTCTCACCACCCTCTTCACCCCAACATTCACTCTTCTTTTCTGAAAACCCATACAAATCTTCACCTTAGCCTCCACAAGATAATGATCAGATATCCCTCCAGTTGCACCTCTCAGCACATTAACATCCAAAAGTCTCTCTTTCACGCGCCTGTCAATTAACACGTAATCTAATAATGCTCTCTGGCCATCTCTCCTACTTACATACGTATACTTATGTATATCTCACTTTTTAAACCAGGTATTCCCAATCACCAGTCCTTTTTCAGCACATAAATCTACAAGCTCTTCACCATTTCCATTTACAACACTGAACACCCCATGTATACCAATTATTCCCTCAACTGCCACATTACTCACCTTTGCATTCAAATCACCCATCACTATACCCCAGTCTCGTGCATCAAAACCACTAACACACTCATTCAGCTGCTCCCAAAACACTTGCCTCTCATGATCTTTCTTCTCATGCCCAGGTGCATATGCACCAATAATCACCCATCTCTCTCCATCAACTTTCAGTTTTACCCATATTAATCGAGAATTTACTTTCTTACATTCTATCACATACTCCCACAACTCCTGTTTCAGGAGTACTGCTATTCCTTCCCTTGCTCTTGTCCTCTCACTAACCCCTGACTTTACTCCCAAGACATTCCCAAACCACTCTTCCTCTTTACCCTTAAGCTTCATTTCAATCAGAGCCAAAACATCCAGGTTCCTTTCCTCAAACATACTACCTATCTCTCCTTTTTTCACATCTTGGTTACATCCACACACATTTAGACACCCCAGTCTGAGCCTTCGAGGAGGATGAGCACTCCCCGCGTGACTCCTTCTTCTGTTTCCCATTTTAGAAAGTCAAAAATACAAGGAGGGGAGGATTTCTGCCCCCCCGCTCCCGTCCCCTCTAGTCGCCTTCGTTTCACTCAGAGCCAAAACATCCAGGTTCCTCTCTTCAAACATACTACTTATCTCTCCTTTTTTCTCGTCTTGGTTACATCCACACACATTTAGACACCCTAATCTGAGCCTTCGAGGAGGATGAGCACTCCCTGCATGACTCCTTCTTCTGTTTCCCCTTTTAGAAAGTTAAAATACAAGGAGGGGAGGGTTTCTAGCCCCCCGCTCCCATCCCCTTTAGTCGCCTTCTATGACTCGTGAGGAATGCGTGGGAAGTATTCTTTCTCCCCTATCACCAGGGGTAATATATCTCCCTTACAATCAAAAGGTGCAGTAAGCACAAAAAAAAAAAAGAAAATACTCTGTACATTCAAGTTCTCTTGCTTGTGGACACCCAGAACAGTGGAGGAATTTAAGATCCTGGATAAGTATTAACAAAGTGTATCTGACCATTCAAGATGCAGTGGCTACATGGACCAGCAGACCACACCTTCTAACAGCCTGGTCAACCCAACATGCCAGCTAAGCAACTTGGATTCAGCCCAAGCTGTGAGGGTAGAAGCATTCAAACAGGAATGGTAGATGATACTACATTCATATGATCTGATTGCTCCCACTTGTTCCTCTTTTAGGCATGCACCTACAAAAGGAATGTAGTTGCCACTGGAGAATAAAATAGACATTTAATAAGTAGAAGTCCCCTTTACATGTACACCACACAATTATGTCTATACACAACAAGAACTCAATGATTTCCCACCTACTTGACACATAATTTGCACATGTTAATGCACATGACATCCAATTATGCAATTATCTCTTAAAACAATTTCAACAAACTTCTCAGAATGCCCCAGAGAATGACATAATCAGTAATATGTAATCGTTTACACTACTAAATATCATATCTGTCGTGTTCCCATGTGTTAATAATAAGTTCACCATATTAGGATTTTTCCTGCTTCCTATGGAATTTTAATCAAATTTCATCAATGTGTACAAACCTTAACCTCATTTGATTTAACATGAATACTTAAGACCAAACAAACTATACATAATCCAGTAAATTGAAGTTCATAATAACAATTTGTTTACTGGTTACTATGTTGCTTAAAGAGGTGGTGCCAAAGATCTATCTACCAAATTTCTTAAATCATTAGTAATATCAGAGCTAGCAACAATGGAGGAATTCCTTGAATCTCTCTTCATTAAGATACAATTCAATGAAAATACCAAATTTCATGGGTAAAATCTATTTGTTAGTTTAATGACAATCAATGTATGATAAACACTCAAATCCTCTTCCAGTATTCCCCATGGGTAAAACTGCTTTCAAGATCAGCAGAGAGCGGAAAAGACATTTAAGTGGTTTGCAGAAAAAAAAGAACCCTAACCACTAATTTCACCTCCCTTTAATAACCTTGCTTTTACCTACTTTTCTTTGATAAAGCTGTTCATTCTGCCACTCAAATTCCATTTTGTGCAATAATTAACCAAGTGGTTAGTATATTCAAAAGTGTTAAGGATGGGAATCAACTTCTAACTAAAAATGATAGAAGAACATTTCATACTCACAGCAAGCAAGTAGTTTTTCAAATACCTTATTCATGGTGTTAGCATGAGCCTTGTACACCATCTCAGGAACTTGTGGAGAATACATTGAGCCATCTAAATGTGAAAGAGAGGTTGTCCCATCTAACAGAGGAGAAAGGATCTTCCAAGATGATTCTTCTTTCTGTCGAAATTCTGCTATTCGGTCCCACAGGCAGCCTGTTTTGCTGTTCATCTTCACTATGTCGTCCAAAACCTCTGAAGAGCATGCATTTTAAAAGTTTCTAATAAAAAATAAAATCATTCTACTGCTGATAAATCTTACTGGTCCTTAATTATAGGGAGTTCCTGTAGCTTAACTGATTCAAACTTTACTCCTCTTTTTTGGCCCAATTAATCTATACCTATAGATGACTTCACCTCCTCTAATTCTACTCATGATTACAATCCATCCTTCTCCCAGATGACTTCACCTCCTCTAATTCTACTCATGATTACAATATATCCTTCTCCCATCACTCCCATTCACCTATGTCCTTGGATAAAGTACTGCTCTCACACCAGGGGTAATTCTAGCTCTGCATCCTTACTTAACAGTTTGAGTCAAAAGCAGTTCAACTTATCAACTCTTCCAGACTAACCTTAAAAACGTAACCCACTTACCCTATGTCATAATGTTTGTTCACTCTCTCTCTTCTGTAGGTATTACTTAGGTTTCTTGCTCCCATGAGCTGGTTGCTTGTGTGCCCCCATCATTAGTTAGACCATGCAATACTCAGCAGCTTGCAGCATTACAAGATTACTGTGTGGCCATTGGAAACTCAAGGGTGGACCACTTTGAGAACTGTTTCTTTCCCTACAATTGGAAGCTTTGGAACTCCCTCCCTCTCATGTCTTTCCCATTAACTATGACCTGATACTTTTTAAAAGACAGGTTTTTCAATTCCTCCAAAATTCATAAATATTTTTCCTTGCATCTTCTTTTTCCTTCATTAACCTCTATATATTTCAATTGAGGCCTGGCCTTCAGGTGAACTTTAGTCTGTAACTGGAGCCTCCAACAAAAAAAAAAGTGCAATCTTCCAAATACTTACCCAGTGACACGTGAGCAGGTGTAAGACCAAAATAATACACCTTAAGTCCTAAGCAAGTATGCCTCTGAGCTAGTTTCTATCATTGCTCATTCATTTCACCCCTCTCTAAAAACCCAAGCTCTTCACACTTCTTAGAGGCATTCCTTAATACAACTTATCACCTTCCCCTATGTGATCCTTAAATTCTAACTCTTTACCATGTATTACTAATCCTCGAGCATTTGTATATGATACTTTCAGTCCACCATTACCAATGCCTAACAATCCTCTATAGCACTGGTGGGGGTGATCTGTCCTCTTGCCTCATGTGGTGTCTTAATTTTTTGCCTTATGATTAAATTCTTTGGTCATTTCCACCTCTTCCCTTCATCTAATATGCTTTACGAATACTCTACTGAATTCCATCACTTTTAGAGTTTCTTAGCCTGTCTTAGTATCTCCTAGCTAAATGATTCCAAGTTAAATTTAACAATAATGTGGAGGGTGAAATGAATGAGGCCATTTCTTCATGTGTTCCAGGCACTACCTCGCTAATATATGAAATGGTGAAAACTGAAAAACAAAATGTAAAAATATTCCACCTTGCATACTAAAATCCAGCGTGAAAGACTGGCTGGTAAGCATGAGAATATTAAATTTTCTTTTTACTTATACTGAACTTAGTTTCACTGAGTAGAGATGAGTCACAATGAAGCATTTTTTCATGCATATGTTTTCATACATCAAGATTACGCAAATCACTCACATTTCATCAATGCATTATGAACCACTGTGAAAGCCCAGCCGCCTGCACTATTCATCCAAGCAATACTACCCGAATCATGCTACCCAACGAGTCAGTTCTCTACTAGCATCCACAATGTAAAGATGTATCTTTACCATTCATATAATTCTAACTAGCAACAGGGATCGAGCACAATAGTTCAAATCCTGGTTGCAGCAGGCAACCCAGCTGTTCATCCTACCCGAGGGGTTGGTTGATAAAATGGGTACCTGGTTCAGGTATATATATACACATGACAGCTAGAGACTGAGTGTGAACGAATGTGGCCTTTTTTGTCAGTTTTCCTGGCGCTACCTCGCTGAAGCAGGGAGAAGCGATGCTATTTCCTTTGTGGTGGGGTAGCGAGAGGAATGGATGAAGGCAAGCAAGTATGAATATATACATGTGTATATATGCATATGTCTATGTATGTATATGTGCATGTATGGGCATTTATGTATAATGTATATATATATATATATATATATATATATATATATATATATATATATATATATATATATATATATATGGAGACATCACAAACCCCTGCCGCAAACCTACATTCACTGAGAACCAATCACTTTCCTCTCTTCCTACACGTACACATGCCTTACATCCTCGATAAAAACTTTTCACTGCTTCTAACAACTTGCCTCCCACACCATATATTCTTAATACCTTCCACAGAGCATCTCTATCAACTCTATCATATGCCTTCTCCAGATCCATAAATGCTACATACAAATCCATTTGCTTTTCTAAGTATTTCTCACATACATTCTTCAAAGCAAACACCTGATCCACACATCCTCTACCACTTCTGAAACCGCACTGCTCTTCCCCAATCTGATGCTCTGTACATGCCTTCACCCTCTCGATCAATACCCTCCCATATAATTTACCAGGAATACTCAACAAACTTATACCTCTGTAATTTGAGCACTCACTCTTATCCCCTTTGCCTTTGTACAATGGCACTATGCACGCATTCCGCCAATCCTCAGGCACCTCACCATGAGTCATACATACATTAAATAACCTTACCAACCAGTCAACAATATAGTCACCCCCTTTTTTAATAAATTCCACTGGTTGTTTAATTTGTTTATGGATGGGGTTGTAAGGGAGGTAAATGCAAGAGTCCTGGAAAGAGGGGCAAGTATGAAGTCTGTTGGGGATGAGAGAGCTTGGGAAGTGAGTCAGTTGTTGTTCGCTGATGATACAGCACTGGTGGCTGATTCATGTGAGAAACTGCAGAAGCTGGTGACTGAGTTTGGTAAAGTGTGTGGAAGAAGAAAGTTGAGAGTAAATGTGAATAAGAGCAAGGTTATTAGGTACAGTAGGGGTGAGGGTCAAGTCAATTGGGAGGTGAGTTTGAATGGAGAAAAACTGGAGGAAGTGAAGTGTTTTAGATATCTGGGAGTGGATCTGTCAGCGGATGGAACCATGGAAGCGGAAGTGGATCATAGGGTGGGGGAGGGGGCGAAAATTTTGGGAGCCTTGAAAAATGTGTGGAAGTCGAGAACATTATCTCGGAAAGCGAAAATGGGTATGTTTGAGGGAATAGTGGTTCCAACAATGTTGTATGGTTGCGAGGCGTGGGCTATGGATAGAGATGTGCGCAGGAGGATGGATGTGCTGGAAATGAGATGTTTGAGGACAATGTGTGGTGTGAGGTGGTTTGATCGAGTAAGTAACGTAAGGGTAAGAGAGATGTGTGGAAATAAAAAGAGCGTGGTTGAGAGAGCAGAAGAGGGTGTTTTGAAATGGTTTGGGCACATGGAGAGAATGAGTGAGGAGAGATTGACCAAGAGGATATATGTGTCGGAGGTGGAGGGAACGAGGAGAAGAGGGAGACCAAATTGGAGGTGGAAAGATGGAGTGAAAAAGATTTTGTGTGATCGGGGCCTGAACATGCAGGAGGGTGAAAGGAGGGCAAGGAATAGAGTGAATTGGAGTCATGTGGTATACAGGGGTTGACGTGCTGTCAGTGGATTGAATCAAGGCATGTGAAGCGTCTGGGGTAAACCATGGAAAGCTGTGTAGGTATGTATATTTGCGTGTGTGGACGTGTGTATGTACATGTGTATGTGGGGGGGGGGGGTTGGGCCATTTCTTTCGTCTGTTTCCTTGCGCTACCTCGCAAACGCGGGAGACAGCGACAAAGTATAAAAAAAAAAAAAAAAAAAAAAAAAAAATATATATATATATATATATATATTTTTTTTTTTTTTTTTTTTTTTTATACTTTGTCGCTGTCTCCCGCGTTTGCGAGGTAGCGCAAGGAAACAGACGAAAGAAATGGCCCAACCCCCCCCATACACATGTACATACACACGTCCACACACGCAAATATACATACCTACACAGCTTTCCATGGTTTACCCCAGACGCTTCACATGCCTTGATTCAATCCACTGACAGCACGTCAACCCCTGTATACCACATCGCTCCAATTCACTCTATTCCTTGCCCTCCTTTCACCCTCCTGCATGTTCAGGCCCCGATCACACAAAATCCTTTTCACTCCATCTTTCCACCTCCAATTTGGTCTCCCTCTTCTCCTCGTTCCCTCCACCTCCGACACATATATCCTCTTGGTCAATCTTTCCTCACTCATTCTCTCCATGTGCCCAAACCACTTCAAAACACCCTCTTCTGCTCTCTCAACCACGCTCTTTTTATTTCCACACATCTCTCTTACCCTTACGTTACTTACTCGATCAAACCACCTCACACCACACATTGTCCTCAAACATCTCATTTCCAGCACATCCATCCTCCTACGCACAACTCTATCCATAGCCCACGCCTCGCAACCATACAACATTGTTGGAACTACTATTCCTTCAAACATACCCATTTTTGCTTTCCGGGATAATGTTCTCGACTTCCACACATTTTTCAAGGCTCCCAAAATTTTCGCCCCCTCCCCCACCCTATGATCCACTTCCGCTTCCATGGTTCCATCCGCTGACAGATCCACTCCCAGATATCTAAAACACTTCACTTCCTCCAGCCTCTCACCATTCAAACTCACCTCCCAATTGACTTGACCCTCAACCCTACTGTACCTAATAACCTTGCTCTTATTGACATTTACTCTTAACTTTCTTCTTCCACACACTTTACCAAACTCCGTCACCAGCTTCTGCAGTTTCTCACATGAATCCGCCACCAGCGCTGTATCATCAGCGAACAACAACTGACTCACTTCCCAAGCTCTCTCATCCCCAACAGACTTCATACTTGCCCCTCTTTCCAAAACTCTTGCATTTACCTCCCTAACAACCCCATCCATAAACAAATTAAACAACCATGGAGACATCACACACCCCTGCCGCAAACCTACATTCACTGAGAACCAATCACTTTCCTCTCTTCCTACACGTACACATGCCTTACATCCTCGATAAAAACTTTTCACTGCTTCTAACAACTTTCCTCCCACACCATATATTCTTAATACCTTCCACAGAGCATCTCTATCAACTCTATCATATGCCTTCTCCAGATCCATAAATGCTACATACAAATCCATTTGCTTTTCTAAGTATTTCTCACATACATTCTTCAAAGCAAACACCTGATCCACACATCCTCTACCACTTCTGAAACCACACTGCTCTTCCCCAATCTGATGCTCTGTACATGCCTTCACCCTCTCAATCAATACCCTCCCATATAATTTACCAGGAATACTCAACAAACTTATACCTCTGTAATTTGAGCACTCACTCTTATCCCCTTTGCCTTTGTACAATGGCACTATGCAAGCATTCCGCCAATCCTCAGGCACCTCACCATGAGTCATACATACATTAAATAACCTTACCAACCAGTCAACAATACAGTCACCCCCTTTTTTAATAAATTCCACTGCAATACCATCCAAACCTGCTGCCTTGCCGGCTTTCATCTTCCGCAAAGCTTTTACTACCTCTTCTCTGTTTACCAAATCATTTTCCCTAACCCTCTCACTTTGCACACCACCTCGACCCAAACACCCTATATCTGCCACTCTGTCATCAGACACATTCAACAAACCTTCAAAATACTCATTCCATCTCCTTCTCACATCACCACTACTTGTTATCACCTCCCCATTTACGCCCTTCACTGAAGTTCCCATTTGCTCCCTTGTCTTACGCACCCTATTTACCTCCTTCCAGAACATCTTTTTATTCTCCCTAAAATTTACTGATAGTCTCTCACCCCAACTCTCATTTGCCCTTTTTTTCACCTCTTGCACCTTTCTCTTGACCTCCTGTCTCTTTCTTTTATACTTCTCCCACTCAATTGCATTTTTTCCCTGCAAAAATCGTCCAAATGCCTCTCTCTTCTCTTTCACTAATACTCTTACTTCTTCATCCCACCACTCACTACCCTTTCTAAACAGCCCACCTCCCACTCTTCTCATGCCACAAGCATCTTTTGCGCAATCCATCACTGATTCCCTAAATACATCCCATTCCTCCCCCACTCCCCTTACTTCCATTGTTCTCACCTTTTTCCATTCTGTACACAGAATATATATATATATATATATATATATATATATATGTGTGTATATGAGTGGATGGGCCATTCTATGTCTGTTTCCTGGCACTACCTCGCTGATGCGGGAAACAGCGATTGAGTATATCATTCATCTATTTATCATACTTTGTCGCTATCTCCCGCGTTAGCAAGGTAGCGCAAGAAGACAGACAAAAGAATGGCCCAACCCACCCACATACACATGTATATACATACATGTCCACACAAGCACATATACTTTCCTATACTTTTCAACGTATACATATATATACATATACAGACATATACATATATACACATGTACATAACTCATACTTACTGCCTTCATTCATTCCCATCGCCACCCCGCCACACATGAAATGACAAGCCCCTCCCCCGCACGTGCACAAGGTAGCGCTAGGAAAGGGCAACAAAGGACACATTTGTTCACACTCAGTCTCTAGCTGTCATGTATAATGCATCGAGACCACAGCTCCCTTTCCACATCCAGGCTCCACAAAACTTTCCATGGTTTACCCCAAACACTTCACATGCCCTGGTTCAATCCATTGATACCACAATTCACTCTATTCCCTGCATGCCTTTTACCCTCCTGTATGTTCAGGCCCTTATCACTCAAAATCTTTTTCACTCCATACTTCCACCTCCAGTTTGGTCTCCCACTTCTCGTTCCCTCCACCTCTGACACATATTCTTTTTGTCAATCTTTCCTCACTCATTCTCTCCATGTGACCAAACCATTTCAATACACCCTCTTCTGCTCTCTCAACCACACACTATTTATTACCACACATCTCTCTTACCCTTTCATTACTTACTCGATCAAACCACCTTATACCACACCACATATTGTCCTCAAACATCTCATTTCCAATACATCCACCCTCCTCAGCACAACACTACCTATAGCCCATGCCTTGCAAATATATAACATTGTTGGAACCACTATCCCTTCAAACATACCCATTTTTGCTTTCCAAGATAATGTTCTCGCCTTCCACACATTTTTCAATGCTCCCAGAACTTTCGCTCCCTCCCCTACTCTGTGACTCACTTCCACTTCCATGGTTCCATCCACTGCCAAATCCACTCCCAGATATCTAAAACACCTCACTTCCTCCAGTTTTTCTCCATTCAAACTTACCTAATTGACTTGTCCCTCAACCCTACTGTACCTAATAACCTTGCTCTTATTCACATTTACTCTCAGCTTTCTTCTTAGAATCACACACTACCAAACTCAGTCACCAGCTTCTGCAGTTTCTCACTCGAATCAACCACCAGTGCTGTATCATCAACCAACAACAACTGACTCATTTCCCAAGCCCTCTCATCCGCAAAAGACTTCATACTTGCCCCTCTCTCCAAAAAACTCTTGCATTCACCTCCCTAACAACCCCATCCATAAACAAATTAAACGACCATGGAGACACCACGCATCCCTGCCGCAAACCAATATTCACTGGGAACAACTCATTTTCCTCTCTTCCTACTCGTACACATGCCTTACATCCTCGATAAACTTTTCACTGCTTCTAGCAACTTGCCTCCCACACCATATATTCTTAATACCTTCCACAAAGCATCTCTATCAACTCTATCATATGCCTTCTCCAGATCCATAAATGCTACATACAAATCCATTTGCTTTTCTAAGTATTTCTCACATACATTCTTCAAAGCAAACACCTGACCCACATATCATCTACCACTTCTGAAACCATACTGTTCTTCCCGAATCTGATGCTCTGTACATGTCTTCACCCTCTCAATCAATATCCTCCCGTATAATTTCCCAGGCATACTCAAAAAACTTATACCTCTGTAATTTGAACACCAACCTTTATCACCTTTGACTTTGTACAATGGCACTATGCATACATTCCGCCAATCCTCAGGCACTTCACCATGAGCCACACATGCACTGAATATCCTCACCAACCAGTCAACAACACAGTCACCCCCTTTTTTAATAAATTCCACTGCAATAACATCCAAACCCACCGCCTTGCCGGCTTTTATCTTCCGCAAAGCTTTCACTACCTCTTCTCTGTTTACTAAATTATTCTCTCACTTTGCACACCACCTCGACCAAAACATCCTATATCTGCCACTCTATCATGTCAGAGGTGGAGGGAACAAGAAGTGGGAGACCAAATTGGAGGTGGGAGGATGGAGTGAAAAAGATCTTGAGCGATTGGGGCCTGAACATGCAGGAGGGTAAAAGGCGTGCAAGGAATAGAGTGAATTGGAATGATGTGGTATACTGGGGTTGACGTGCTATCAATGGATTGAACCAGGTCATGTGAAGCGTGTGGGGTAAACCATGGAAAGTTTTGTGGGGCCTAGATGTGGAAAGGGAGCTGTGGTTTCGGTGCATTATACATGACAGCTTGAGACTGAGTGTGAATGAATGTGGCCTTTGTTTTCTTTTCCTAGCGCTACCTCGCGCACATGCGGGGGGAGGGGGTTGTTATTTCATGTGTGGCAGGGTGGCAATGGGAATGAATAAAGGCAGACAATATGAATTATGTACATGTGTATATATAAATATGTCTATGTGTGTACCTATATGTATATGTTGAGATGTATAGGTATGTATATTTACATGTGTGGATATGTATGTATATACATGTGTATGTAAGTGGGTTGGGCCATTCTTTCATCTGTTTCCTTGCGCGACCTTGATAACGCAGGAGACAGCGACAAAGCAAAATAATAATATAATATCATTTATGTGTGTCAGAGGTGGAAAGAAAGAGAAGTAGAAGACCAAATTGGAGTTGGAAGGATGGAAAAAAAAGATTTTGAGCAATCGGGGCCTGAACATGCAGGAGGGTGAAAGGCGTGCAAGGAATAGAGTGAATTGGAATGATGTGGTATACCAGGGTCGACGTGCTATCAATGGATTAAACCAGGGCATGTGAAGCGTCTGGGGTAAACCATGGAAAGTGTTGTGGGGCCTAGATGTGAAAAGGGAGCTGTGGTTTCAGTGCATTATACATGACAGCTAGAAACTGAGTGTGAATGAATGTGGCCTTTGTTGTCCTTTCCTAACACTACTTCGCGGGCATGTGGAGGGCGGGGGTTGTCATTTTATGTGTGTGGGGTGGCGACGGGAATGGCTGAGGGCAGCAAAAATGAATCATGTACATGTGTATATATGTATATGTTTGTGTATGTATATATATGTATACGTTGAAATGTATAGGTATGTATAAGTGCATGTGTGGAAGTGTATGTATATACTTGTGTATTTGGGTGGGTTGGGCCATTCTTTTGTCTGCTTCCTTGCACTACCTTGCTAACACCAGAGACAGCGACAAAGTACAATAAATAAATATCATACATAAAAGCTAGAGAGTGAGTGTGAACGAATGTGGCCTTTGTTGTCTTTTCCTAGCGCTATCTCATGCACGTGTGAGGGGAGGGGGTTGTCATTTCATGTGTGGTGGGGTGGCAACAGGAATGAATAAAGGCAGCAAGTATGAATTATGAACATGTGTTTATATGTATATGTCTATGTATGCATATATATATTTATTTCTTTTTTTATTTTGCTTTGTCGCTGTTTCCCGTGTTAGCCAGGTAGCACAAGGAAACAGACGAAAGAATGGCCCAACCCACCCACATACACATGTATATACATACACGTCCACACACGCAAATATACATACCTATACATCTCAATGTATACATATATATATACACACACATATACATATATACACATGTACATAATTCATACTGTCTGCCTTTATTCATTCCCATTGCCACCTCGCCACACATGAAATAACAACCCCCTCTCCCCTCAGGTGTGCGAGGTAGTGCTAGGAAAAGACAACAAAGGCCCCATTCATTCACGCTCAGTCTCTAGCTGTCATGTAATAATGCACCGAAACCACAGCTCCCTTTCCACATCCAGGCCCCACAGAACTTTCCATGGTTTACCCCAGACACTTTACATGACCTGGTTCAATCCAATGACATCACATCAACCTCGGTATACCATATTGTTCCAATTCACTCTATTCCTTGCACGCCTTTCACCCTCATGCATGTTCAGGCCCCGATCACTCAAAATCTTTTTCACTCCATCTTTCCACCTCCAATTTGGTCTCCCACTTCTCCTCGTTCCCTCCACCTCTGACACATATATCCTCTTGGTCAATCTTTCCTCACTCATTCTCTCCATGTGACTAAACCATTTCAAAACACCCTCTTCTGCTCTCTCAACCACGCTCTTTTTATTACCACACATCTCTCTTACCCTTACATTACTTACTCGATCAAACCACCTCACACCACATATTGTCCTCAAACATCTCATTTCCACCACATCCACCCTCCTGTGCACAACTCTATCCACAGCCCACACCTCACAACCATACAACATTGTTGGAACCACTATTCCTTCAAACATACCCATTTTTGCTTTCCAAGATAATGTTCTCGACTTCCACACATTCTTCAAGTCTCCCAGAATTTTCGCCCCCTCCCCCACCCTATGATTCGCTTCCGCTTCCATGGTTCCATCTGCTGCCAGATCCACTCCCAGATATCTAAAACACTTCACTTCTTCCAGTTTTTCTCCATTCAAACATACCTCCCAATTGACTTGACCCTCAACCTTACTGTACCTAATAACCTTGCTCTTATTCACATTTACTCTCAACTTTCTTCTTTCACACACTTTACCAAACTCAGTCACCAGCTTCTGCAGTTTCTCACATGAATCAGCCACCAGTGCTGTATCATCAGCGAACAACAACTGACTCACTTCCCAAGCTCTCTCATCCACAACAGACTGCATACTTGCCCTTCTTTCCAAAACTCTTGCATTCACCTCCCCAACAACCCAATCCATAAACAATTTAAACAACCATGGAGACATCACACACCCCTGCCGCGAACCTACATTCACTGAGAACAAATCACTTTCCTCTCTTCCTACACGTACACATGCCTTACATCCTCAATAAAAACTTTTCACTGCTTCTAACAACTTGCCTCCCACACCATATATTCTTAATACCTTCCACTGAGCATCTCTATCAACTCTATCATATGCCTTCTCCAGATCCATAAATGCTACATACAAATCCATTTGCTTTTCTAAGTATTTCTCACATACATTCCTCAAAGCAAACACCTGATCCACACATCCTCTACCACTTCTGAATCCACACTGCTCTTCTCCAATCTGATGCTCTGTACATGCCTTCACCCTCTCAATCAATACCCTCCCATATAATTTACCAGGAATACTCAACAAACTTACACCTCTCTAATTTGAGCACTCACCTTTGTCCCCTTTCCCTTTGTACAATGGCACTATGCAAGCATTCCACCAATCCTCAGGCACCTCACCATGAGTCATACATACATTAAATAACCTTACCAACAAGTCAACAACACAGTCACCCCCTTTTTTTAATAAATTCCACTGCAATACCTTCCAAATTCGCTGCCTTACCACCTTTCATCTTCTGCGAAGCTTTTACTACCTCTTCTCTGTTTACCAAATCATTTTCCCTAACCCTCTCACTTTGCACACCACCTCGTCCAAAACACCCTATATCTGCCACTCTATCATCAAACACATTCAACAAACCTTCAAAATACTCACTCCATCTCCTTCTCACATCACCACTACTTGTTATCACCTCCCCATTAGCCCCATTCACTGAAGTTCCCATTTGTTCCCTTGTCTTACGCATTTTATTTACCTCCTTCCAAAACATCTTTTTTTCTCCCTAAAATTTAATGATACTCTCTCACCCCAACTCTCATTTGCCCTCTTTTTCACCTCTTGCACCTTTCTCTTGACCTCCTGTCTCTTTCTTTTACACATCTCCCACTCATTTGCATTATTTCCCTGCAAAAATCGTCCAAATGCCTCTCTCTTCTCTTTCACTAATACTCTTACTTCTTCATCCCACCACTCACTACCCTTTCTAATCTGCTCACCTCCCATGCTTCTCATGCCACAAGCATCTTTTGCGCAAGCCATCACTGCTTCCCTAAATATATCCCATTCCTCCCCCACTCCCCTTACATCCTTTGTTCTCACCTTTTTCCATTCTGTACTCAGTCTCTCCTGATACTTCCTCACACAAGTCTCCTTCCCAAGCTCACTTACTCTCACCACTCTCTTCATCCCAACATTCTCTCTTCTTTTCTGAAAACCTTTACAAATCTTCACCTTCACCTCCACAAGATAATGATCAGACATCCCGCCAGTTGCACCTCTCAGCACATTAACATCCAAAAGTCTCTCTTTTGCGCGCCTATCAATTAACACGTAATCCAATAACGCTCTCTGGCCATCTCTTCTACTAACATACGTATACTTTTGTATATCTCTCTTTTTAAACCAGGTATTCCCAATCACCAGTCCTTTTTCAGCACATAAATCTACAAGCTCTTCACCATTTCCATTTACAACACTGAACACCCCATGTATACCAATTATTCCCTCAATTACCACATTACTCACCTTTGCATTCAAATCACCCATCACTATAACCCAGTCTCGTGCATCAAAAACACTAACACACTCATTCAGCTGCTCCCAAAACAGTTGCCTCTCATGATCTTTCTTCTCATGCCCAGGTGCATATGCACCAATAATCACCCATCTCTCTCAATCAACTTAAACTTTTACCCATATCACTCTAGAGTTTACTTTCTTATACTCTATCACATATTCCCACCACTCCTGTTTCAGGAGTAGTGCTACTCCTTCCCTTGCTCTTGTCCTCTCACTAACCCCTGACTTTACTCACAAGACATTCCAAAACCACTCTTCCCCTTTACGCTTGAGCTTCTTTTCACTCAGACCCAAAACATCCAAGTTCCTTTCCTCAAACATACTACCTATCTCTCCTTTTATTTATATATATATATATTTTTTTTTTCTTTTAAACTATTCGCCATTTCCCGCGTTAGCGAGGTAGCATTAAGAACAGAGGACTGGGCCTTTGAGGGAATACCCTCACCTGGCCCCCTTCTCTGTTCCGTCTTTTGGAAAAAAAAAAAAAAAAAAAAAAAAAAAAAAAAAAAAAAAAATTAAAAAAAAAACGAGAGGGGAGGATTTCCAGCCCCCCGCTCCCACCCCTTTTAGTCGCCTTCTATGACACGCAGGAAATACGTGGGAAGTATTCTTAATTTTCAAAAGAAGGAACAGAGAATTGGGCCAGGTGAGGGTATTCCCTCAAAGGCCCAGTCCTCTGTTCTTAACGCTACCTCGCTAATGCGGGAAATGGAGAATAGTTTGAAAAAAAATATATATATATATATTTTTTTTTTTTTGCTTTGTCGCTGTCTCCCGCATTTGCGAGGTAGCGCAAGGAAACAAACGAAAGAAATGGCCCAACCAACCCCCATACACATGTATATACATACGTCCACACACGCAAATATACATACCTACACAGCTTTCCATGGTTTACCCCAGATGCTCCACATGCCCTGATTCAATCCACTGACAGCACGTCAACCCCTGTATACCACATCGATCCAATTCACTCTATTCCTTGCCCTCTTTTCACCCTCCTGCATGTTCAGACCCCGATCACACAAAATCTTTTTCACTCCATCTTTCCACCTCCAATTTGGTCTCCCACTTCTCCTCGTTCCCTCCACCTCCAACACATACATCCTCTTGGTCAATCTTTCCTCACTCATTCTCTCTATGTGCCCAAACCATTTCAAAACACCCTCTTCTGCTCTCTCAACCATGCTCTTTTTATTTCCACACATCTCTCTTACCCTTACATTACTTACTCGATCAAACCACCTCACACCACACATTATCCTCAAACATTTCATTTCCAGCACATCCATCCTCCTGCGCACAACTCTATCCATAGCCCACGCCTTGCAACCATACAACATTGTTGGAACCACTATTCCTTCAAACATACCCATTTTTGCTTTCCGAGACAATGTTCTCGACTTCCACACATTCTTCAAGGCTCCCAGGATTTTCGCCCCCTCCCCCACCCTATGATTCATTTCCGCTTCCATGGTTCCAACCGCTGCCAGATCCACTCCCAGATATCTAAAACACTTTACTTCCTCCAGTTTTTCTCCATTCAAACTTACCTCCCAATTGACTTGACCCTCAACCCTACTGTACCTAATAACCTTGCTCTTATTCACATTTACTCTTAACTTTCTTCTTTCACACACTTTACCAAACTCAGTCACCAGCTTCTGCAGTTTCTCAAATGAATCAGCCACCAGCGCTGTATCATCAGCGAACAACAACTGACTCACTTCCCAAGTTCTCTCATCCACAACAGACTTCATACTTGCCCCTCTTTCCAAAACTCTTGCATTCACCTCCCTAACAACCCCATCCATAAACAAATTAAACAACCATGGAGACATCACACACCCCTGCCGCAAACCTACATTCACTGAGAACTAATCACTTTCCTCTCTTCCTACACGTACAGATGCCTTACATCCTCGATAAAAACTTTTCACTGCTTCTAACAACTTGCCTCCCACACCATATATTCTTAATACCTTCCACAGAGCATCTCTATCAACTCTATCATATGCCTTCTCCAGATCCATAAATGCTACATACAAATCCATATATATATATATATATATATATATATATATATATATATATATATATATATATATATATATATATTTTTTTTTTTTTTTTTTTTTTTTTATACTTTGTCGCTGTCTCCCGCGTTTGCGAGGTAGCGCAAGGAAACAGACGAAAGAAATGGCCCAACCCCCCCCCCACATACACATGTACATACACACGTCCACACACGCAAATATACATACCTACACAGCTTTCCATGGTTTACCCCAGACGCTTCACATGCCTTGATTCAATCCACTGACAGCACGTCAACCCCTGTATACCACATGACTCCAATTCACTCTATTCCTTGCCCTCCTTTCACCCTCCTGCATGTTCAGGCCCCGATCACACAAAATCTTTTTCACTCCATCTTTCCACCTCCAATTTGGTCTCCCTCTTCTCCTCGTTCCCTCCACCTCCGACACATATATCCTCTTGGTCAATCTCTCCTCACTCATTCTCTCCATGTGCCCAAACCATTTCAAAACACCCTCTTCTGCTCTCTCAACCACGCTCTTTTTATTTCCACACATCTCTCTTACCCTTACGTTACTTACTCGATCAAACCACCTCACACCACACATTGTCCTCAAACATCTCATTTCCAGCACATCCATCCTCCTGTGCACATCTCTATCCATAGCCCACGCCTCGCAACCATACAACATTGTTGGAACCACTATTCCCTCAAACATACCCATTTTCGCTTTCCGAGATAATGTTCTCGACTTCCACATATATATATATATATATATATATATATATATATATATAGAGAGAGAGAGAGAGAGAGAGAGAGAGAGAGTTGATAGAGATGCTATGTGGAAGGTATTAAGAATATATGGTGTGGGAGGAAAGTTGTTAGAAGCAGTGAAAAGTTTTTATCGAGGATGTAAGGCATGTGTACGTGTAGGAAGAGAGGAAAGTGATTGGTTCTCAGTGAATGTAGGTTTGCGGCAGGGGTGTGTGATGTCTCCATGGTTGTTTAATTTGTTTATGGATGGGGTTGTTAGGGAGGTAAATGCAAGAGTTTTGGAAAGACGGGCAAGTATGAAATCTGTTGGGGATGAGAGAGCTTTGGAAGTGAGTCAGTTGTTGTTCGCTGATGATACAGCGCTGGTGGCTGATTCATGTGAGAAACTGCAGAAGCTGGTGACTGAGTTTGGTAAAGTGTGTGGAAGAAGAAAGTTAAGAGTAAATGTGAATAAGAGCAAGGTTATTAGGTACAGTAGGGTTGAGGGTCAAGTCAACTGGGAGGTGAGTTTGAATGGAGAAAAACTGGAGGAAGTGAAGTGTTTTAGATATCTGGGAGTGGATCTGGCAGCGGATGGAACCATGGAAGCGGAAGTGGATCATAGGGTGGGGGAGGGGGCGAAAATTCTGGGGGCCTTGAAGAATGTGTGGAAGTCGAGAACATTATCTCGGAAAGAAAAAATGGGTATGTTTGAAGGAATAGTGGTTCCAACAATGTTGTATGGTTGCGAGGCGTGGGCTATGGATAGAGTTGTGCGCAGGAAGATGGATGTGCTGGAAATGAGATGTTTGAGGACAATGTGTGGTGTGAGGTGGTTTGATCGAGTGAGTAACGTACGGGTAAGAGAGATGTGTGGAAATAAAAAGAGCGTGGTTGAGAGAGCAGAAGAGGGTGTTTTGAAGTGGTTTGGGCACATGGAGAGAATGAGTGAGGAAAGATTGACCAAGAGGATATATGTGTCGGAGGTGGAGGGAACGAGGAGAAGAGGGAGACCAAATTGGAGGTGGAAAGATGGAGTGAAAAAGATTTTGTGTGATCGGGGCCTGAACATGCAGGAGGATGAAAGGAGGGCAAGGAATAGAGTGAATTGGAGCGATGTGGTATACCGGGGTTGACGTGCTGTCAGTGGATTGAATCAAGGCATGTGAAGCGTCTGGGGTAAACCATGGAAAGCTGTGTAGGTATGTATATTTGCGTGTGTGGACGTATGTATATACATGTGTATGGGGGGGTTGGGCCATTTCTTTCGTCTGTTTCCTTGCGCTACCTTGCAAACGCGGGAGACAGCGACAAAGTATAATAAATAAAAATAAAATATATATATATATATGTATATATATATATATATATATATATGTATATACACATGTATATACATACGTCCACACACGCAAATATACATACCTACACAGCTTTCCATGGTTTAACCCAGACGCTTCACATGCCCTGATTCAATCCACTGACAGCACGTCAACCCCGGTATACCACCTCGATCCAATTCACTCTATTCCTTGCCCTTCTTTCACCCTCCTGCATGTTCAGGCCCCGATCACACAAAATCTTTTTCACACCATCTTTCCACCTCCAATTTGGTCTCCCACTTCTCGTTCCCTCCACCTCCGACACATATATCCTCTTGGTCAATCTTTCCTCACTCATTCTCTCCATGTGCCCAAACCATTTCAAAACACCCTCTTCTGCTCTCTCAACCACGCTCTTTTTACTTCCACACATCTCTCTTACCCTTACGTTACTTACTCGATCAAACCACCTCACACCACACATTTTCCTCAAACATCTCATTTCCAGCACATCCATCCTCCTGCACACAACTCTATCCATAGCCCACGCCTCGCAACCATACAACATTGTTGGAACCACCATTCCTTCAAACATACCCATTTTTGCTTTCCGAGACAATGTTCTCCACTCCCACACATTCTTCAAGGCTCCAAGGATTTTCGCCCCCTCCCCCACCCTATGATCCACTTCCACTTCCATGGTTCCATCCGCTGCCAGATCCACTCCCAGATATCTAAAACACTTTACTTCCTCCAGTTTTTCTCCATTCAAACTTACCTCCCCAATTGACTTGACCCTCAACCCTACTGTACCTAATAACCTTGCTCTTATTCACATTTACTCTTAACTTTCTTCTTTCACACTCTTAACCAAACTCAGTCACCAGCTTCTGCAGTTTCTCACATGAATCAGCCACCAGCGCTGTATCATCAGCGAACAACAACTGACTCACTTCCCAAGCTCTCTCATCCCCAACAGACTTCATACTTGCCCCTCTTTCCAAAACTCTTGCATTCACCTCCCTAACAACCCCATCCATAAACAAATTAAACAACCATGGAGACATCACACACCCCTGCTGCAAACCTACATTCACTGAGAACCAATCACTTTCCTCTCTTCCTTCATGTACACATGCCTTACATCCTCAATAAAAACTTTTCACTGCTTCTAACAACTTGCCTCCCACACCATATATTCTTAATACCTTCCACAGAGCATCTCTATCAACTCCATCATATGCCTTCTCCAGATCCATAAATGCTACATACAAATCCATTTGCTTTTCTAAGTATTTCTCAGATACATTCTTCAAAGCAAACACCTGATCCACACATCCTCTACCACTTCTGAAACCACACTGCTCTTCCTCAATCTGATGCTCTGTACATGCCTTCACCCTCTCAATCAATACCCTCCCATATAATTTACCAGGAATACTCAACAAACTTATACCTCTGTAATTTGAGCACTCACTCTTATTCCCCTTGCCTTTGTACAATGGCACTATGCACGCATTCCGCCAATCCTCAGGCACCTCACCATGAGTCATACATACATTAAATAACCTTACCAACCAGTCAATAATACAGTCACCCCCTTTTTTAATAGATTCCACTGCAATACCATCCAAAACTGCTGCCTTGCCGGCTTTCATCTTCCGCAAAGCTTTTACTACCTCTTCTCTGTTTACCAAATCATTTTCCCTAACCCTCTCACTTTGCACACCACCTCGACCAAAACATCCTATATCTGCCACTCTATCATCAAACACATTCAGCAGTGTGGTTTCAGAAGTGGTAGAGGATGTGTGGATCAGGTGTTTGCTTTGAAGAATGTATGTGAGAAATACTTAGAAAAGCAAATGGATTTGTATGTAGCATTTATGGATCTGGAGAAGGCATATGATAGAGTTGATAGAGATGCTCTGTGGAAGGTATTAAGAATATATGGTGTGGGAGGCAAGTTGTTAGAAGCAGTGAAAAGTTTTTATCGAGGATGTAAGGCATGTGTACGTGTAGGAAGAGAGGAAAGTGATTGGTTCTCAGTGAATGTAGGTTTGTGGCAGGGGTGTGTGATGTCTCCATGGTTGTTTAATTTGTTTATGGATGGGGTTCTTAGGGAGGTGAATGCAAGAGTTTTGGAAAGAGGGGCAAGTATGAAGTCTGTTGGGGATGAGAGAGCTTGGGAAGTGAGTAAGTTTTTGTTAGCTGATGATACAGCGCTGGTGGCTGATTCATGTGAGAAACTGCAGAAGCTGGTGACTGAGTTTGGTAAAGTGTGTGAAAAAAGAAAGTTAAGAGTAAATGTGAATAAGAGCAAGGTTATTAGGTACAGTAGGGATGAGGGGCAAGTCAATTGGGAGGTAAGTTTGAATGGAGAAAAACTGGAGGAAGTAAAGTGTTTTAGATATCTGGGAGTGGATCTGGCAGCGGATGGAACCATGGAAGCGAAAGTGGATCATAGGGTGGGGGAGGGGGCGAAAATTCTGGGGGCCTTGAAGAATGTGTGGAAGTCGAGAACATTATCTCGGGAAGCAAAAATGGGTATGTTTGAAGGAATAGTGGTTCCAACAATGTTGTATGGTTGCGAGGCGTGGGCTATGGATAGAGTTGTGCGCAGGAGGATGGATGTGCTGGAAATGAGATGTTTGAGGACAATGCGTGGTGTGAGGTGGTCTGATCGAGTAAGTAACGTAAGGGTAAGAGAGATGTGTGGAAATAAAAAGAGCGTGGTTGAGAGAGCAGAAGAGGGTGTTTTGAAATGGTTCGGGCACATGGAGAGAATGAGTGAGGAAAGATTGACCAAGAGGATATATGTGTCGGAGGTGGAGGGAACGAGGAGAAGAGGGAGACCAAACTGGAGGTGGAAAGATGGAGTGAAAAAGATTTTGTGTGATCGGGGCCTGAACATGGAGGAGGGTGAAAGGAGGGCAAGGCATAGAGTGAATTGGAGCGATGTGGTATACCGGGGTTGACGTGCTGTCAGTGGATTGAATCAAGGCATGTGAAGCGTCTGGGGTAAACCATGGAAAGCTGTGTAGGTATGTATATTTGCGTGTGTGGACGTATGTATATACATGTGTATGGGGGTGGGTTGGGCCATTTCTTTCGTCTGTTTCCTTGCGCTACCTCACAAACGTGGGAGAGAGCAAAAAAAAAAAAAAAAAAAAAAAAAAATATATATATATATATATATATATATATATATATATATATATATATATATATATATATATATATATATATATATATATATTTTTTTTTTTTTTAATTTTCCAAAAGAGAGAACAGAGAAGGGGGCCACGTGAGGATATTCCCTCAAAGTCCCAGTCCTCTGTTCTCAACGCTACCTCGCAGATGCGGGAAATGGCGAATAGTATGAAAATAAAAAAGGGGGGATAAGAGTGAGTGCTTAAATTACAGAGGTATAAGTTTGTTGAGTATTCCTGATAAATTATATGGGAGGGTATTGATTGAGAGGGTGAAGGCATGTACAGAGCATCAGATTGAGGAAGAGCAGTGTGGTTTCAGAAGTGGTAGAGGATGTGTGGATCAGGTGTTTGCTTTGAAGAATGTATCTGAGAAATACTTAGAAAAGCAAATGGATTTGTATGTAGCATTTATGGATCTGGAGAAGGCATATGATAGAATTGATAGAGATGCTCTGTGGAAGGTATTAAGAATATATGGTGCAGGAGGCAAGTTGTTAGAAGCAGTGAAAAGTTCTTATCGAGGATGTAAGGTATGTGTACGTGCAGGAAGAGAGGAAAGTGATTGGTTCTAAGTGAATGTAGGTTTGCAGCAGGGGTGTGTGATGTCTCCATGGTTGTTTAATTTGTTTATGGATGGGGTTGTTAGGGAGGTGAATGCAAGAGTTTTGGAAAGAGGGGCAAGTATGAAGTCTGTTGTGGATGAGAGAGCTTGGGAAGTGAGTCAGTTGTTGTTCGCTGATGACACAGTGCTGGTGGCTGATTCATGTGAGAAACTGCAGAAGCTGGTGACTGAGTTTGGTTAAGAGTGTGAAAGAAGAAAGTTAAGAGTAAATGTGAATAAGAGCAAGGTTATTAGGTACAGTAGGGTTGAGGGTCAAGTCAATTGGGAGGTAAGTTTGAATGGAGAAAAACTGGAGGAAGTAAAGTGTTTTAGATATCTGGGAAAGGATCTGGCATCGGATGAAACCATGGAAGCGGAAGTGAATCATAGGGTGGGGGAGGGGGCGAAAATCTTGGGAGCCTTGAAGAATGTGTGGAAGTCGAGAACATTATCTCGGAAAGCAAAAATGGGTATGTTTGAAGGAATAGTTGGTCCAACAATGTTGTATGGTTGCGAGGCGTGGGCTATGGATAGAGTTGTGCGCAGGAGGGTGGATGTGCTGGAAATGAGATGTTTGAGAACAATGTGTGGTGTGAGGTGGTTTGATCGAGTAAGTAATGTAAGGGTAAGAGAGATGAGTGGAAATAAAAAGAGCATGGTTGAGAGAGGAGAAGAGGGTGTTTTGAAATGGTTTGGGCACATGGAGAGAATGAGTGAGGAAAGATTGACCAAGAGGATATATGTGTCAGAGGTGGAGGGAACGAGGAGAAGTGGGAGACCAAAGTGGAGGTGGAAAGATGGAGTGAAAAAAATTTTGAGCGATCGGGGCCAGAACATGCAGGTGGGCAAGGATTAAAGTGAATTAGATCGATGTGGTATACCGGGGTTGACATGCTGTCAATGGATTGAATAAGGGCATATGAAGCATCAGGGGTCAACCATGGAAAGTTGTGTGGGGCCTGGATGTAGAAAGGGAGCTGTAGTTTCGGGCATTATTGCATGACAGCTAGAGTATGAGTGTGAACGAATGGGGCCTTTGTTGTCTTTTCCTAGCGCTACCTCGCACACATGAGGGGGGAGGGGGATGTTATTCCATGTGTGGCGAGGTGGCGATGGAAATGAATAAAGGCAGTGTGAATTGTGTGCAAGTGTATATATGTAGGTGTCTGTGTGTGTATATATATCTGTGTACACTGAGATGTATGGGTATGTATATTTGCGTGTGTGGATGTGTATGTATATACATGTGTATGGGGGTGGGTTGGGCCATTTCTTTTGTCTGTTTCCTTGCGCTACCTCGCAAACGCGGGGAGAGCGACAAAACAAAACAAAATATAAAATAAAAAATATATATATATATATATATATATATACCTCGAAATGTATAGGTATGTATATGTTCATCTGTGGACATGTATATATATATACAAGTCTATGTGGGTGGGTTGGGCCATTCTTTTGTCTATTTCCTTGCACTATCTGGGTGGTTGGGCCATTCTTTTGTCTATTTCCTTGCACTATCTCGCTAACGCAGGAGACAGCAACAAAGTATAAATATATTCCTGAGTCCATGGAGAAAATGAAATACAATAAGTTCCCAAATGCACTTTTGTGTAATAATCACATCATCAGGGGAGACACAAGAGAGAAATATAACAGGCAATTGATATACAACGAAGAGACGTAGCTAGGATGCCATTTGGTAAACATGCGATTGTCCAAGACAGACAACGAGCGTATAATAAACTTAAGTGGACAAGAAGGTGAGCTGTTTACAAATTTTATCAACAATAAATTCATCCAATTTGTATAGACTATCACTAATATCAAGATTATAATTCTTTGTGTATTCAATAATATTTGATTAAATGATATTTCTCATGGTAATAGAGTTAGAGTTAATAACTGAGATGGCATTACTCAAGTCAATACAATGATCATAGTTTTTAACGTGATTAAACAAGGCATTTGATTCTTGTCCTGTTCTTATACATAATTTATGTTGCTTAAGTCTACCAGAAAGATCCTTACCAGTCTGCCCAACATAATACTTATTACAATTTCTAGATGGCACTTTATAGATGCATCCAGTAGAATTTTCTGGTTAATTCCTGATTAGGGTATTCTTTATAGTATTATTGTTGCTGAAGGCAACATTTACATTAAAGGATTTAAGCAACATGGGAAGTAAAGTGAAATTATTATTAAAAGGGAGAACTAAAAGATTCTTGGTGTCAATAGGAGGTATAGGCTCAACTATATAAAATGATTTCTTTGCTAACTTAAGGGATTTATCGATGAAAGGTCTAGGGTACTTTAACTTATTTATTATACTTTGTCGCTGTCTCCAGCATTAACGAGGTAGCGCAAGGAAACAGACGAAAGAATGGCCCAACCCACCCACATACACATGCATATACATAAACGCCAACACACACACATATACCTATACATTTCAACATATACATACATATACATACACAGAAATATACATATATACACATTTACATATTCATACTTGCTGCCTTCATCCATTCCCGTCGGCAGCCCGCCACACATGAAACAGCACCCCCATCCCCCTGTGTGCGCGCGAGGTAGCACTAGGAAAAGACAACAAAGGCCACATTCATTCACACTCAGTCTCTAATTGTCATGTGTAATGCACCGAAACCACAGCCCCCTTTCCACATCCAGGCCCCACAAAACTTTCCATGGTTTACCCCAGACACTTCACATTCCCTGGTTGAATCCATTGACATTCCCTGGTTCAATCCACTGACAGCCTGTCGAACCCGGTATAACATCTTGTTCCAATTCACTCTATTCCTTGCATGCCTTTCACCCTTCTGCATGTTCAGGCCCTGATCGCTCCATCCTTCCACCTCCAATTTGGTCTCCTACTTCTCCTTGTTCCCTCCACCTCTGACACATATATATCCTCTGTCAATCTTTCCTCACTCATTCTCTCCATGTGGCCAAACCATTTGAATACACCCTCTTCTGCTCTCTCAACCACACTCTTTTTATGACCACATATATCTCTTACCCTTTCATTACTTACTCGATCAAACCACCTCAAGCAACATACTGTCCTCAAACATTTAATTTCCAACACATCCACCCTCCTCTGCACAACCCTATCTATAGCCCATGCCTCGCACCCACATAACATTTTTGGAACCACTATTCCTTCAAACATACCCATTTTTGCTCTCCGAGATAACGTTCTCGCCTTACACACATTCTTCATCGCCCCCAGAACCTTTGCCACCTCCCCCCCCGTGACTCACTTCCGCAACCATGTTACATTTTCTGCCAAGTCCATTCCCAGATATCTAAAACACTTCACTGCCTCAGTTTTTCTCCATTCAAACTTACATCCCAATTAACTTGTCCCTCAACACTACTGAACCTACTATCCTTGCTCTTATTCACATTCACTTTCAACTTTCTCCTTTCATACACTTTTCCAAACTGTCACCAACTTCTGTAGCTTCTCACATGAATCAGCCACTAGAGCTGTATCATCGGTGAACAACAACTGACTCACTTCCCTGCCCTCTCATCCCCAACAGACTTCATCTTTGCCCCTCTCTCCAAAACTCTTGCATTTACCTCCCTAACCACCCCACCCATAATCAAATTAAAGAACCATGGAGACATCACGCACCCCTGCCGCAAACCAAAATTCACTGGGAACCTATCACTCTCCTCATTTCCTACTCATACACATGTTTTACATCCTTGGTAAAAACTTTTCACTGCTTCTAGCAACTTACCTCCCACACCAATATTCTTAAAACCTTCAATAAAGCATCTCTATCAACTCTGCCACATGCTTTCTCCAGATCCATAAATGCTACAAACAAATCCATCTGTTTTTCTAAATAATTTCTCAAACATTGGAATTACTATTCCTTCAAACATACCCATTTTTGTTCTTCAAGATAACGTTCTCCCTTTCCACACATCCTTCATCACCCCCTCCCCCTACCCTATGACTCGCTTCTTCCATGGTTCCACTTACTGCCAAGTCCACTCCCAGATGTCTAAAACACTTCGCTTCCTCCAATTTTTCTCCATTCAAACTTACATCCCAACTAACTTGTCCCTCAACCCTACTGAACCTCATAACTTTGCTCTCTTTCTGGCACCTGAACAAAGCTGACTGGAATGATTTAGTAACTTCTTTTCTGACTTTCCCTGGGTAAATTACTGCCTCATGCGGTGATGCTTCTGTCTCCGCCAAACGCATAACAGAGGTTATTCTTGCAGGAATGCAAGCATTAATCACCTCTCCATCCAAGACCACTTCTTCACCCAATCAATGGTTCAACAATTCCTGTTCTAAGGCCATTTAGACAAGGGATCAGGTATATCAGGCTTGGAAAACTCTCCTTCCTCAGGCCCCCATTCAGCTTTTATCACTGCCCGTAATCTGCAAGCATGTTATCCATGAGGCAAAGCGTTCCTTTACTCAAAGGAATTGCAATAACCTCTCCTCGTCATCCACTGATAGGTCTTTCTGGTCTTTAGCTAAGGGCATCTCTAACAACTTCTGTCACTTTACCTTATCTTCACCTTTCCATTCTGACGGTACTATAGCTGTCTCTCCCATTAACAAACCAACTCTCTTTCTTTCCCATTTCTCCTTTAACTCCACCTTGGATGACTAACATTCCTTCACCCCCTGATATTCCTCTTACTAATCCTATGCCTCCTCCTGTAATCTATTTTTGGACTGTTTGAAAAGTGCTTATTTCTCTGGACACAAGCAAGGCTTATGGTCCTGATGGCATCCATCCCTGTGTACTGATAGAGTGTGCTTGTGTGTCTGTTCCATTTCTGTTTAAAAAACGAAACTTTTCCATCTCCTTAGACACATGCCTTGATACATCCCATCCCTAAAATGGGGTGACCATTACGACCCCTCTAACTACTGTCATATTGCTTTGACATCTACCATTTCCAAATTCTTTGAATCCATCCTCAACTTCCATACCATTAAACACCTTGAAAATCAAAGTCTTCTATCTGATTACTAGTATGGCTTCCATCAGGCAAGATCCAATGGTTATAATCTTTCCTATCTTACTAATGTCTGGTCATCATCTCTGAAACATTTTGGGGAGTCATATGTAACTGCCCTTGACATATCTAAGGCTTTTGAGTGGGTGGCACAATGGGGTCTCGTCTCTTAGCTCTCCTCTTTTGGCTTCCCTCCCTCACTTTGCTCCTTGATATCTAGCTTCCTCTCCTGCTGATCTATCTCTGTGGTTATTGACAGATCAGCCTTCCCCTTTTCTCCACCAACAGCTGTCTCTCAAGGTTCTGTCCTATCCCCTACACTTTTTTTTCTTATTCAATGATTTCCTCACCTCCTCAAATAATCCAATGCACTCATCGGCTGATGACTCAACACTGCATTCATCCACATCCTTTAATTCCACTCCCTCTTCTCTCAATCGATATGACAGTGGGGTAGACATAATCTTGTCAAGTTTAATGCCTCCAAGATCCAATTTCTACCCATCTCGCTAACGAAAACTCCTCACAACTCTTGTCTCTTCTTTAACGGCTCCGTAGTTCTAATTCCTGACTCAATGAACATATCTGGTATTTCTGTAACATCTACTGTTTCTTGGAAACCCCACATTATGGAAATAGTTAAGTCTGCCTCTAAGAAACTGGATGTCCTATTTAGATGTCGAAACTCCTTCTCTTCTGAACAGTTGCTCTGTTTATACAAGGGATTGATTCACCCTTGTATGGTGTACTGCTCTCACAGTTGGGGCGGTTCTAGCTCTGTATCCTTACTTGACAAAGTTGAGTCGAAAGAGGTCCAGCTTATAAACTATCCCAGGCTATCTTTCAAACTAGACCCCCTTGCCTTACACCACAATTTTGGTTCACTTTCCCTCTTCTATAGGCATTACTTTGGTCTTTGTTCTCAAAAGCCGGCTGCTTGTGTGTCCCAACCATTACCTAGACCACGCAGAACCTGGCAAGCTGCTGCATCACGTGATTATTGTGGTTATCGGCAGCTCAAGGATGGGATGTTTTGATACCTGCTTCTTTCCCTACACACTGAAGCTTTGGAACGGCTGAAATGCTGAAGTATGGAGAAGAAAGATGACCATGGAAAAGTATTTTGTGAAAGGTAAAAAGTTTCACGCAGCTTTTATGGATCTGGAGAAAGCACATGACAGAGCTGAGTGGAATGCTTTATGGGATAAGTTAAGGACATATGGGGTAGGGGGGAAAACTGTTGGATGGTGTGAAAGCCTTCGATGAAGGAGAAAATGCATGTGTAAGAGTGGATGGAGAGTTGAGAGAAAGTTCTGGAATACATGCAGGCATGAGGCATGGATATGTGATGTCACCGTAGCTTTTTATTCTACACAGTATATGGATGGAAAAACAAGAGATGAAAGCAAAACTAGGGGAAAGGGGTGCACAAATGGAGTGTGGTGGTGAGATATGATGGCTAGGAGCAAGCCTGTATGTGGATGATACTGCATTGTCTGCTGAGAGTGAAGAGGAATTGCAGAAGGTTGTAAGCATGTTTTATGATGTGTGTAAGCATGGGCGACTGAAGGCAAATGCCAGTAAATGTAAAGTAGTGTTGTCTGAAAAGAAACAGAGTGAAAGTATAGATTTTGTAAAACCATACAGAGTGAAAGAAAACTGTGCACAGGATGAGTATCCCTTAACCGAAATGTCTGGGTCCAGAGGTGTTTCAGATCTTGGATTTTTTCAGATTTTGGAATACTTGCATAAACAAAATGAGATATCTTGGGGATGGGACCCAAGTCTAAACACAAAATCCATTTATGTTTCATATACATCTTATACACAAAGCAAAAGGTAATTCATACAATATCTTTTATAATTTTGTGCATGAAACAAAGTTTGTGTAACAGTGAACCATCAGACAGCTGCCCATGTGGATAATCTGTGGTTGTTTGGCATCACCTTCATTCCTGACTCTTAAATTAATATGTTACTGATAAGCAATAATTTTCTTACACTCATTCACAAATAAGTAATTAATAGCAAAAAATATGAAATACCATTAAGACAATGAAAAAATGCTTATGGTAACCACAAAGCACAGTAGCATCAGGAGAATACCTGTATCATCAATCAAACAATAACAACAAACAACTGCAGGTTTTCAAATTCCACCTATGATGCTGTGTTTTGATTAAAAGGTTACAGTTCACTGTATCTATTTTAAAATTTTTTCAAACATATTCGCCATTTCCCACATTAGTGAGGTAGCATTAAGAACAGAGGACTGAGCCTTAAGAGGGAATTTTCTCACTTGGCCTCCTTCTCTGTTCCCTTTTCTGGAAAATTAAAAACAGGAGGGAAGGATTTCCAGCCCCCACTCCCTCCCCTTTTAGTCACCTTCTATGACATACAGGGAATATGTGGGAATTATTCTTTTTTCCCTATCCCCAGGGATACTGTATTTTATATTTTAGGTTTCATGTGAGACAATTTTCCACTTGTAGCGTAAAGTCGCCACTCAAAAAGTTTCGGATTTTGGAGCATTTCATATTTTCAATGCTCAACCTGCACTAAATTGTGCTTTGAATATGGGGGAGAAAGGCTGGAAGAGGAGAGAAAATTTAAGTATCCAGGAGCTGTCTTGGGTAAGTTTGGTGATATGGAAGAAGAGATAAGGGAGAGAGTAGTACGAGGTAGAGGAGTCCCAGGGTCCCTGAATAAAATAATAAAGGGTTGAGGTATAAGTATGGAGGTGAAGAGAGGATTATGAGACAGCATAGTCTTCCCAACCTTGACCTATGCTGCTGAAACATGGACATGAAATGAGTCACCGAGGCCAAGAATCCAAGCAGTGGAAATGAGATATTTGAGAAGGGAATGTGGTATGGCTAGATGGAATGAAGAAAGAAATGAAGGGGTGTATGAGAGGTGTGGCATGGCAGGAAATGCAAAGGAAAAGAACTGTGGAGTGGTAGAGTGGGTGGGATGTAATACTTTGAGGTGGTTTGGGCATGCATAAAGAATGTAAGACTGGCAGTTTATAAGGAGAGTGTATGATAGTACAATTAAAGGGGTTGGTGTGAGAGGATGATCACCTATGACATGGGCAAATAGAGTGAAAGAATACTGGAGGGAGAGAAATGGTAGAAGAATGCATGGATATGTGTTTATGAGGAAGGCATTTAAGGACAGGGATAAGCAGAGACTTTGCAGTGGCCACCCCTTATTGACAGTTCCCAGAGGGAACGGGCATCATAGATACAGATGGCTAAATAGAGAATATACTATATCCATATTAAGACATAAAAGAAATACCATGTAATCCAAATCCCTAGGGCCAGAGTTATCAATATTCACATATAATCAAGAACAATATTAAAATGTTAACACAATACTTCAAAACCATGGTCAGTACTCTATGATTTCCTAAAAGATATTGTTACTGCTGATAATGAATGAGAAAAACAATTATGCATGTACTGATGACACTCACAGACCATTAGAAAATATCATAAAGATATCATACATGCATTATAAATGAGAACTAGGGAGTGAATGTAAGCTAATGAATTCACTGTCCAACTGTTTCTGGCACTACCCACACCAAGGCAGAAAAGGGCAAACATGAAAATCTTTTACCCATCATATTCTTTTTCAAACATAAAAGCCTTACCCACTTTAGTGTGGTAGCATCAGAAAGAAACATATATTGGCCTTATCTGCACACATGCTTCCTAATACTTGAAGGAAAGTATCAGCAATCTATCACTTCACACTAGCCATTTGTTACTGACCTTTGTTGAAACTGAAAACACACATCAATGAAGAAAATCTGTCAAATGTTTACACCATAACTAAGCGGTTCATCAACAGTAAAAAAAACACTGGGCTTACCAAAATGTACTTATAAAATATGGACCAATAGTACAAAATCACCAAATATGAATTGTGAACAAACTCATGGAGTTAGCAAATCTATTCATAAAAGAGCATTGACTTAAGTGGAGTACATCCTTCATACCACCATCTTAGTTAGGACTGGTTAAATATAGCTGTGAGGAGTGGGTTCAGTAAAGAAATGTCATAGCTGTATGCAGCTTAGCAAGTGTTTGTGGCATTGTTTTTCAGCAGTCTTTATGACCATTTACAGGAACATTGTAGTTACTCTGTTATAGTGACTACCAAGTGGCTGTGTTTTCTCATGCCTTGCTTAGGGTAGCCTAACAAGCTTCAGGGAACTACTTGAGAAGTGATGAGTTTGCATAACAGGAAATTACAGTTCACAATACCAAAACATCATCTCTCGGTATGATGGTCCATGCAGTACCTTCAATTAACAGAAATGAAAGTCCACCTTCATTTTTTTTTTTTTTTTTTTTTTTTTTATACTTTGTCGCTGTCTCCCGCTGTCGCATGCTTCCCTTCTACACAGAATCCCTCATTCAGTCTTTTTATAGTATCCTTAATCACCAAAATATTCTTACTTTATAATTACTGCTATGCTACTATGAATCATTCTGCTTTTTAGTGAAGTAAATGGAATGCCAGGTACAAAGATAAAGATCAATTACCTTTCTGACTTAACGATAAAGAAGCTTGTGAAAAATTATCTTTCTGGTTCTGGTTGAGACTTTCATATGTGTCGAGTGTGTTCTGAAACTCTTGAAAAGCTTTCTCATTCTTGGAACAAAGTTTACGATACATCTCACACAAGTCCCTGCAAGCATATAACATGATACAATCTTTATACTACTAAAGCTTAATAATCAATTGACACAAGGTATGGGAGAAAGAAGGCAATTAAAAGGGGGCAGGAGCATGGGGCTGGAAACTCTTCCCTTCTTGTACTTCAATTTCTAAAAGAGGAAACAGAATAAGGAGCCAGGCAGCATCTGCTCAACCTCCTTGAAGGCTGAGACTGGGGTATATGAACGTGTGTGGATGTAACTACAATGAGAAAAGAGGAGAGATAGGTAGTTTGTTTGAGGAAAGAAACCTTGATGTTCAGGCTTTGAGTGAAACGAAGCTCAAGGGTAATGGGGAAGAATGGTTTGGAAATGTCTTAGGAGTAAAGTCAGGGTTGGTGAAAGGAAAAGAGCAAAGGAGAAGCACTACTCCTGAAACAGGAGTTATGGGAGTGTGTGATGGGAGTGTGTGACAGAGTGTAAGGAAGTAAATTTTAGATTGATGTGGGTAAAACTGAAGTGGTTGGTGAGAGATGGGTGATTACTGGTAATTATGCACCAGGCCATTAGAAGAAAGATCATGAGAGGCATGTGGGTTGGGAGCAGCAGAGTTACTGTGTCAGCAGTTTTGATGCACATGACGAGATATTAGTGATGAGTGATTTATACGTGAAAGCAAGTAATGTGGCAGTTGAGGGTATAACTGGTTCACATGGGGTATTCAGTGTTATGAATGGAAATGGTGAAGAGCTTGTGGAATTGCATGCTGAAAGAAAAGACTGGGGATTGGGAATACCTGGTTTAAAAAGGGAGATATACAAAAGTACACACATGTGAGTAGGAGAGATGGTCAACGGACATTATTAGATTACATGTAGATTGTATGTAGCATTTATGGATCTGGAGAAGGCATATGACAGAGTTGATAGAGATGCTCTGTGGAAGGTATTAAGAATATACGGTGTGGGAGGCAAGTTGTTATAAGCAGTGAAAAGTTTTTATCGAGGATGTAAGGCATGTGTATGTGTAGGAAGAGAGGAAAGTGATTGGTTCTCAGTGAATGTAGGTTTGCGGCAGGTGTGTGTGATGTCTCCATGGTTGTTTAATTTGTTTATGGATGGGGTTCTTAGGGAGGTGAATGCAAGAGTTTTGGAAAGAGGGGCAAGTATGAAGTCTGTTGGGGATGAGAGAGCTTGGGAAGTGAGTCAGTTGTTGTTCGCTGATGATACAGCGCTGGTGGCTGATTCATGTGAGAAACTGCAGAAGCTGGTGACTGAGTTTGGTAAAGTGTGTGAAAAAAGAAAGTTAAGAGTAAATGTGAATAAGAGCAAGGTTATTAGGTACAGTAGGGATGAGGGTCAAGTCAATTGGGAGGTAAGTTTGAATGGAGAAAAACTGGAGGAAGTAAAGTGTTTTAGATATCTGGGAGTGGATCTGGCAGCGGATGGAACCATGGAAGCGGAAGTGGATCATAGGGTGGGGGAGGGGGCGAAAATTCTGGGAGCCTTGAAGAATGTGTGGAAGTCGAGAACATTATCTCGGGAAGCAAAAATGGGTATGTTTGAAGGAATAGTGGTTCCAACAATGTTGTATGGTTGCGAGGCGTGGGCTATGGATAGAGTTGTGCGCAGGAGGATGGATGTGCTGGAAATGAGATGTTTGAGGACAATGTGTGGTGTGAGGTGGTTTGATCGAGTAAGTAACGTAAGGGTAAGAGAGATGTGTGGAAATAAAAAGAGTGTGGTTGAGGGAGCAGAAGAGGGTGTTTTGAAATGGTTTGGGCACATGGAGAGAATGAGTGAGGAAAGATTGACCAAGAGGATATATGTGTCGGAGGTGGAGGGAACGAGGAGAAGTGGGAGACCAAATTGGAGGTGGAAAGATGGAGTGAAAAAGATTTTGTGTGATCGGGGCCTGAACATGCAGGAGGGTGAAAGGAGGGCAAGGAATAAAGTGAATTGGATCGATGTGGTATACCGGGGTTGACGTGCTGTCAGTGGATTGAATCAGGGCATGTGAAGCGTCTGGGGTAAACCATGGAAAGCTGTGTAGGTATGTATATTTGCGTGTGTGGACGTATGTATATACATGTGTATGGGGGTGGGTTGGGCCATTTCTTTCATCTGTTTGCTTGCGCTACCTCGCAAACGCGGGAGACAGCGACAAAGCAAAAAAAAAAAAAAAAAATATTAACTGATTAATGTTTAATAAAAGAGACACTTTTGAATGCAAATGTGCTGAGAGGGGCGGCTGGCAGGATATCTGATTACCATCTTGTGGAAGCATGGGTGAAGATTTGTAGAGGTTTTCAAGAAAGAGGAAACAATGCCAGGGAGAAGAAAATGGTGAGAGTAAGTGCATTTAGAAAGGAGACTTGTGGGAAGAAATACTAATGGAGATTGAGGGTAGAATGGCAAAAGGTGAGAGCAAATAAAGTGAGAGAGACGGGGATGAAAGGCAGGTATTTGGGGAAGCAGTGATGGCAAGCAAAAGGTGGGAGTTGGGGAAATTAGAAAGGGTAGTGAGTGGTGGAATAAAGAAGAAAAGTTGTTAGTAAAAGAGAAATGAAAGGCATTTGGGTGGCACTTACACGAAAGAGTGAAAATGTTTGGGAGATGTAGAATAGAAGCAGCAGGAGGTCAAGAGGAGGGTGCAGGGGTAGAGAAAGAGGGCAATTGAGAGTTGGGGTGAGAGAGTATCATTAAACTTTGGGGAGGATAATGATATTTTGGAGGGAGGTAAATACTGTGTGAAAGACAAGAGAACAAATAAGAACATCATTGAAAAGGGTAGAGGGGGAAGTGAGGAAGCTTATGCACCAAAACACCACAGTCCATTTTTTCAACAGTTCTACTTTATCTTGGATCAATGTGGACTAGAGTTTACATATGACACCACAACCGACACTCTCACATGTCTTAGAAGCCATAGCTGAGTGGTGGAATAAAGAAGAAAAGTTGTTAGTGAAAGAGAAATGAAAGGTATTTGGGTGACACTTACACGAAAGAGTGAAAATGTTTGGGAGATGTAGAATAGAAGCAGCAGGAGGTCAAGAGGAGGGTGCAGGGGTAGAGAAAGAGGGCAATTGAGAATTGGGGTGAGAGAGTATCATTAAACTTTGGGGAGGATAATGATATTTTGGAGGGAGGTAAATACTGTGTGAAAGACAAGAGAACAAATAAGAACATCGTTGAAAAGGGTAAAAGAGGGAAGTGAGGAAGCTTATGCACCAAAACACCACAGTCCATTTTTTCAACAGTTCTACTTTATCTTGGATCAATGTGGACTAGAGTTTACATATGACACCACAACCGACACTCTCACATGTCTTAGAAGCCATAGCTAGGGATAAATTTAAGCAAAATAAGCTAAGAATCTCACAGAACTGCAGTATCACTAACAACAAGTGCAGTGTAAAGAACATGAATAAGCGTGCCCTATACACAACGCCATCTGTGGTCTCCCAGTAAACTAGTCTGGTGGCCGCAGTAACCTCAAGTTCCCTCACGTCATTCTGTCCGGACTAAAGGAGGTGCTGAACCATCAGTTGCCAGAAAATTGGTGATGTACCTGTATACTGTACTTAATCGATGTTTCCCACATCAGTGAGGTAGCATAAGGAAATAGATGAAGAATGGCCCAACCATTCATATACACATATTTATACATAAACACCCATGCACACACATATACATACATATACATATCAATGTATACATACATATACATACACAGACACTTACATATATACACATGTATATATTCATACTTGCTGCCTTCACCATTTCCTGTTGCTACACCACCACACAGGAAATTACCCCCCTACTGCAAAGTAGCGCCAGGAAAAGACAGAAAAAGGCCACACTCGCTCACACTCAATCTCTAGCTGTCATGTATAATGCACCAAAACCACAGCTCCCTTTCCACATCCAGGTCCCACAGACCTTTCCATGCTTTACCCCAGATGCTTCACATGCCCTGGTTCAGTCCAATGACAGCACGTCGACCCCGGTATACCACATCTTTCCACTTCACTCTATTCCTTGTACACCTCTCACCCTCCTGTATGCTAAGGCCCCAACTGCTCAAAATCTTTTTCACTCCATCCTTCCACCTCTAATTTACTTTCCTGCTTCTCCTTCTTCCCTTCACCTCTGACACTTATATCCTCTTGGTCAATCTTTCCTCACTCATTCTCTCCTTGCATCCAAGCCATTTCAACACACCCTCTTCGGCTCTCTCAACCACACTCTTTTCATTACCGCACATCTTTCTTACCCTTTCATTACTTACTCGATCAAACCACCTCACACCACATATTGCCCTCAAACATTTCATTTCCAACACATCCATCCTCCTCTATACAACCCTATCTATAGCCCATGCCTCGCAACCATATAACATTGTTGGAACCACTATTCCTTCAAACATACCCATTTTTGGTCTCTGAGATAATGTTCTTGCCTTCCACACTTTCTTTAATGCTCCCAGAACCTTTGCCCCCTCCTTCACCCTGTGACTCACTTCTGCTTCCATGTTTCCATCCACTGCTAAGTCCTTTCCCAGATATCTAAAACACTTCACTTCCTCCAGTTTTTCTTCATTCAAACTTACATCCCAATCAACTTGTACCTCAACCCTACTGAAGCTAATAACCTTGCTTTTATTCACATTTACTCTCAACTTTTTCCTTTCACACACTTTCCCAAACTCCGTCACCAACTTTTGCAGTTTCTTACACAAATCAGCCACTAGAGCTGTATCATCGGCAAACGACAAGTGACTCACTTCCCAGGACCTCTCATCCACAACAGACTGCATACTCGCCCCTCTCTCCAAAACTCTTGCATTTACCTCCTTAACCACCCCATCCATAAACAAATTAAACAGCCATAGGGACATCACAAACCCCTGCCACAAACCGACATTCACAGGGAACCAATCCCTCTCCTCTCTTCCAACTCATACACAAGTTTTACATCTTTGGTAAAAAGTTCTCACTGCTTCTTGCACCTTATCTCCCTCATCATATACTCTTAAAACCTTCCACAAAGCATCTCTATCTAAATATTTCATTTCCTGCACATCCACCCTCCTCCATACAGCCCTATCTATAGCCCATGCCTTGCACCCATGTAATATTGTTGGAACCACTATTCCTTCAAACATACCAATTTTTGCTCCCCGAGACGTTTTCTCCTTCCACACATTCTTCCTTGCTCCCAGAACCTTTGCCCCTCACCCACCCTATGACTCACTTCTGCTTCCATGGGTCCATCTGCTGCTAAGTCCACTCCCATATATCTAAAACACTTCACTTCCTCCAGTTTTTATCCATTCAAACTTACATCCCAATTAACTTGTCACTAAACCCTAATGAACCTAATAACCTTGCTCTTATTCACATTTACTCTCAACTTTCTCCTTTCACAAACTTTTCCAAACTCAGTCACCAACTTCAGCAGTTTTTCACTCAAATCAGCCACTAGAGCTGTATCATTGGCGAACAACAACTGACTCACTTCCCAGGCCCTCTCATCTGTAACAGACCGCATACACACCCATCTTTCCAAAATTCTTGCATATACTTCCCTAATCACCCTATCTATAAACTCATTAAACAACCATGGGGACATCACACACCCCTGCCACAGAACAACAATCAATGGGAACCAATCACTCTCCTCTCTTCCTACTTGTACACATGCCTTACAGCCTTGGATTTTAAAAACTTTCCACTGCTTCTAAGAACTCACCTCCCACAACATACACTCTTAAGACCTTCCACAAAGCATCTCTATCAACCCAATCATATGCCTTCTCCAGATCCATAAATGCTACATACAAATCCATATGTTTTCCTAAATATTTCTCACAAACATTTTTCAAAGCACATTGAGGACAATATGTAGTGTGTGGTGGTTTGATCGAGTAAGTAATGAATGAGAGATGTGTGGAAATAAAAAGAGTGTGGTTAAAAGAGCAAAGGAGAAAGTGTTGAAATGGTTTGGGCATATGGAGAGAATAAGTGAGGAAATATTGACAAAGAGGATATATGTTTCAGAAGTGGAGGAAGCAAGGAGAAGCGGAAGACCAAATTGGAGGTGGAAGAATGAAGTGAAAAAGATTTTGAGCAATTGGGCCTTACCATACAGGAGGGTGAGATGCATAAAAGGAATAGAGCAAGTTGGAACGATGTGGTATACCAAGGTCAATATGCTGTCAATGGACAGAACCAGGGCATGTGAAACGTCTGGGGTAAATCATGGAAAGGTCCGTAGAGCCTGGATGTGAATAGGAAGCTGTGGTTTCAGTGCATTACACATGATAGCTAGAGACTGAATGTGAACAAATGTGGCCTTTTTTGTCTGTTTTCCTGGCACTACGTCACAGAAGAAGAGGGTAGCGATGCTGTTTCCTGTGGGGTGGCGTAGCGCAAGGAAAGGATGAAAGCAAGCAAGTATGTATATATTCATGTGTATATATGTCTGTATGTGTATGTACATGTGTATATGTTGATATTTATTTTATTTTGCTTTGTCGCTGTCTCCCGTGTTAGCAAGGTAGCGCAAGGAAACAGACGAAAAAATGGCCCAACTCACCCACATACACATACGTCCACACACACAAATATACATAGCTATACATCTAATGTATACATATATATAACCATACAGACATATACATATATACACATGTACATAATTCATACTGTCTGCCTTTATTTACTCCCATCACCACCTCGCCACACATGGGATAACAACCCCCTCCCCCCTCATGTGTGTGAGGTAGCGCTAGGAAAAGACTAAAAAGACCACATTCATTCACACTCAGTCTCTAGCTGTCATGTAATAATGCACCGAAACCACAGCACCTTTCCACATCCAGGCCCCACAGAACTTTCCATTGTTTACCCCAGACGCTTCACATGCCCTCGTTCAATCCATTGACAGCACGTTGACCGCGGTAAACCACATCATTCCAATTCACTCTATTCCTTGCACGCCTTTCACCCTCCTGCATGTTCAGGCCCCAATCACTCAAAATCTTTTTCACTCCATCTTTCCACCTCCAATTTGGTCTCCCACTTCTCATTCCCTCCACCTCTGACACATATATCCTCTTGGTCAATCTTTCCTCACTCATTCTCTCCATACATATATATATATATATATATATATATATATATATATATATATTTTTTTTTTTCATACTATTCGCCATTTCCCGCGATAGCGAGGTAGCGTTAAGAACAGAGGACTGGGCCTTTGAGGGAATATCCTCACCTGGCCCCCTTCTCTGTTCCTTCTTTTGGAAAATTAAAAAAAAAAAAACGAGGGGGGAGGATTTCCAGCCCCCCGCTCCCTTCCCTTTTAGTCGCCTTCTACGACACGCAGGGAATACGTGGGAAGTATTCTTTCTCCCCTATCCCCAGGGATATATATATATATATATATACATTTCTTTTTTTTTTTTTACTTTGTCGCTGTCTCCCGCATTTGCGAGGTAGCGCAAGGAAACAGACAAAAGAAATAGCCCAACCCACCCCCATACACATGTATATACATACGTCCACACACGCAAATCTACATACCTACACAGCTTTCCATGGTTTACCCCAGACGCTTCACATGCCCTGATTCAATCCAATGACAGCACGTCAACCCCGGTATACCACATCGATCCAATTCACTCTATTCCTTGCCCTCCTTTCACCCTCCTGCATGTTCAGGCCCCGATCACACAAAATCTTTTTCACTCCATCTTTCCACCTCCAATTTGGTCTCCCACTTCTCCTCGTTCCCTCCACCTCCGACACATATATCCTCTTGGTCAATCTTTCCTCACTCATTCTCTCCATGTGCCCAAACCATTTCAAAACACCCTCTTCTGCTCTCTCAACCACGCTCTTTTTATTTCCACACATCTCTCTTACCCTTACGTTACTTACTCAATCATACCACCTCACACCACACATTGTCCTCAAACATCTCATTTCCAGCACATCCATCCTCCTGCGCACAACTCTATCCATAGCCCACGCCTCGCAACCATACAACATTGTTGGAACCACTATTCCTTCAAACATACCCATTTTTGCTTTCCAAGATAATGTTCTCGACTTCCACACATTCTTCAAGTCTCCCAGGATTTTTGCCCCCTCCCCCACCCTATGATCCACTTCCGCTTCCATGGTTCCATCCACTGCCAGATCCACTTCCAGATATCTAAAACACTTTACTTCCTCCAGTTTTTCTCCATTCAAACTTACCTCCCAATTGACTTGACCCTCAACCCTACTGTACCTAATAACCTTGCTCTTATTCATATTTACTCTTAACTTTCTTCTTTCACACACTTTACCAAACTCAGTCACCAGCTTCTGCAGTTTCTCATATGAATCAGCCACCAGCGCTGTATCATCAGCGAACAACAACTGACTCGCTTCCCAAGCTCTCTCATCCCCAACAGACTTCATACTTGCCCCTCTTTCCAAAACTCTTGCATTTACCTCCCTAACAACCCCATCCATAAACAAATTAAACAACCATGGAGACATCACACACCTGCCGCAAACCTACATTCACTGAGAACGAATCACTTTCCTCTCTTCCTACAGGTGAGTGTGAACAAATGAGGCCTTTGTTGTCTTTTCCTAGCGCTACCCCGGACACATGAGGGGGGAGGGGGATGGTATTCAATGTGTGGCGAGGTGGCGATGGGAATGAGTGGAGGCAGACAGTGTGGATTGTGTGCATGGGTATATATGTATGTGTCTGTGTGTGTATATATATGTGTACATACATGTGTATGGGGGTGGGTTGGGTCATTTCTTTCGTCTGTTTCCTTGTGCTACCTCGCAAATGCGGGAGACAGCGACAAAGCAAAATAAAATAAAAATAAATATATGAAATAATATAATAAAATGTGTGGAAGTCGAGAACATTATCTCGGAAAGAAAAAATGGGTATGTTTGAGGGAATAGTGGTTCCAACAATGTTGTATGGTTGCGAGGCGTGGGCTATGGATAGAGATGTGCGCAGGAGGATGGATGTGCTGGAAATGATATGTTTGAGGACAATGTGTGGTGTGAGGTGGTTTGATCGAGTAAGTAACGTAAGGGTAAGAGAGATGTGTGGAAATAAAAAGAGCGTGGTTGAGAGAGCAGAAGAGGGTGTTTTGAAATGGTTTGGGCACATGGAGAGAATGAGTGAGGAAAGATTGACCAAGAGAATATATGTGTCGGAGGTGGAGGGAACGAGGAGAAGAGGGAGACCAAATTGGAGGTGGAAAGATGGAGTGAAAAAGATTTTGTGTGATCGGGGCCTGAACATGCAGGAGGGTGAAAGGAGGGCAAGAAATAGAGTGAATTGGAGTCATGTGGTATACAGGGGTTGACGTGCTGTCAGTGGATTGAAGCAAGGCATGTGAAGCGTCTGGGGTAAACCATGGAAAGCTGTGTAGGTATGTATATTTGCGTGTGTGGACGTGTGTATGTACATGTGTATGGGGGGGGGGGTTGGGCCATTTCTTTCGTCTGTTTCCTTGCGCTACCTCGCAAACGCGGGAGACAGCGACAAAGTATAAAAAAAAAAAAAAAAAAAAAAAAAAAAAAATATATATATATATATATTTTTTTTTTTTTGCTTTGTCGCTGTCACCCGCGTTTGCAAGGTAGCGCAAGTCCAGTCCTCTGTTCTTAACGCTACCTCGCTAATGCGGGAAATGGCGAATAGTTTGAAAAAAAGAATATATATATATATATTTTTTTTTTTTTTTTTTTTTTTATACTTTGTCGCTGTCTCCCGCGACTTCATATATATATCCCTGGGGATAGGGGAGAAAGAATACTTCCCACATATTCCCTGCGTGTCGTAGAAGGCGACTAAAAGGGGAGGGAGCGGGTGGCTGGAAATCCTCCCCTTTCTTGTTTTTTTTTTTTTTTTTAATTTTCCAAAAGAAGGAACAGAGAAGGGGGTCAGGTGAGGATATTCTCTCTAAGGCCCAGTTCTCTGTTCTTAACGCTACCTCGCTAACGCGGGAAATGGCAAATAGTATGAAAAAAAAAAAAATATATATATATATATATATATATATATATATATCAGATTGGGGAAGACCAGTGTGGTTTCAGAAGTGGTAGAGGATGTGTGGATCAGGTGTTTGCTTTGAAGAATGTATGTGAGAAATACTTAGAAAAGCAAATGGATTTGTATGTAGCATTCATGGATCTGGAGAAGGCATATGAAAGAGTTGATAGAGATGCTCTGTGGAAGGTATTAAGAATATATGGTGTGGGAGGAAAGTTGTTAGAAGCAGTGAAAAGTTTTTATCGAGGATGTAAGGCATGTGTACGTGTAGGAAGAGAGGAAAGTGATTGGTTCTCAGTGAATGTAGGTTTGCGGCAGGGGTGTGTGATGTCTCCATGGTTGTTTAATTTGTTTATGGATGGGGTTCTTAGGGAGGTAAATGCAAGAGTTTTGGAAAGAGGGGCAAGTATGAAGTCTGTTGGGGATGAGAGAGCTTGGGAAGTGAGTCAGTTGTTGTTCGCTGATGATACAGTGCTGGTGGCTGATTCATGTGAGAAACTGCAGAAGCTGGTGACTGAGTTTGGTAAAGTGTGTGAAAGAAGAAAGTTAAGAGTAAATATGAATAAGAGCAAGGTTATTAGGTACAGTAGGGTTGAGGGTCAAGTCAATTGGGAGGTAAGTTTGAATGGAGAAAAACTGGAGGAAGTAAAGTGTTTTAGATATCTGGAAGTGGATCTGGCAGTGGATGGAACCATGGAAGCGGAAGTGGATCATAGGGTGGGGGAGGGGGCAAAAATCCTGGGAGACTTGAAGAATGTGTGGAAGTCGAGAACATTATCTTGGAAAGCAAAAATGGGTATGTTTGAAGGAATAGTGGTTCCAACAATGTTGTATGGTTGCGAGGCGTGGGCTATGGATAGAGTTGTGCGCAGGAGGATGGATGTGCTGGAAATGAGATGTTTGAGGACAATGTGTGGTGTGAGTTGGTTTGATCGAGTAAGTAACGTAAGGGTAAGAGAGATGTGTGGAAATAAAAAGAGCGTGGTTGAGAGAGCAGAAGAGGGTGTTTTGAAATGGTTTGGGCACATGGAGAGAATGAGTGAGGAAAGATTGACCAAGAGAATATATGTGTCGGAGGTGGAGGGAACGAGGAGAAGAGGGAGACCAAATTGGAGGTGGAAAGATGGAGTGAAAAAGATTTTGTGTGATCGGGGCCTGAACATGCAGGAGGGTGAAAGGAGGGCAAGGAATAGAGTGAATTGGAGCGATGTGGTATACCGGGGTTGACGTGCTGTCAGTGGATTGAATCAAGGCATGTGAAGCGTCTGGGGTAAACCATGGAAAGCTGTGTAGGTATGCATATTTGCGTGTGTGGACGTATGTATATACATGTGTATGGGGGGGGGTTGGGCCATTTCTTTCGTCTGTTTCCTTGCGCTACCTCGCAAACGCGGGAGACAGCGACAAAGTAAAAAAAAAAAAAAAAAAAATATATATATATATATATATATATATATATATATATATATATATATATATATATATATATACATACATTAAATAACCTTACCAACCAGTCAACAATACAGTCACCCCCTTTTTTAATAAATTCCACTGCAATACCATCCAAACCTGCTGCCTTGCCGGCTTTCATCTTCCGCAAAGCTTTTACTACCTCTTCTCTGTTTACCAAATCATTTTCCCTAACCCTCTCACTTTGCACACCACCTCGACCCAAACACCCTATATCTGCTACTCTGTCATCAGACACATTCAACAAACCTTTAAAATACTCATTCCATCTCCTTCTCACATCACCACTACTTGTTATCACCTCCCCATTTACGCCCTTCACTGAAGTTCCCATTTGCTCCCTTGTCTTACGCACCCTATTTACCTCCTTCCAGAACATCTTTTTATTCTCCCTAAAATTTACTGATAGTCTCTCACCCCAACTCTCATTTGCCCTTTTTTTCACCTCTTGCACCTTTCTCTTGACCTCCTGTCTCTTTCTTTTATACTTCTCCCACTCAATTGCATTTTTTCCCTGCAAAAATCGTCCAAATGCCTCTCTCTTCTCTTTCACTAATACTCTTACTTCTTCATCCCACCACTCACTACCCTTTCTAAACAGCCCACCTCCCACTCTTCTCATGCCACAAGCATCTTTTGCGCAATCCATCACTGATTCCCTAAATACATCCCATTCCTCCCCCACTCCCCTTACTTCCATTGTTCTCACCTTTTTCCATTCTGTACACAGACTCTCCTGATACTTCTTCACACAGGTCTCCTTCCCAAGCTCACTTACTCTCACCACCTTCTTCACCCCAACATTCACTCTTCTTTTCTGAAAACCGCCTGAGGATTGGCGGAATGCGTGCATAGTGCCATTGTACAAAGGCAAAGGGGATAAGAGTGAGTGCTCAAATTACAGAGGTATAAGTTTGTTGAGTATTCCTGGTAAATTATATGGGAGGGTATTGATTGAAAGGGTGAAGGCATGTACAGAGCATCAGATTGGGGAAGAGCAGTGTGGTTTCAGAAGTGGTAGAGGATGTGTGGATCAGGTGTTTGCTTTGAAGAATGTATGTGAGAAATACTTAGAAAAGCAAATGGATTTGTATGTAGCATTTATGGATCTGGAGACGGCATATGATAGAGATGCTCTGTGGAAGGTATTAAGAATATATGGTGTGGGAGGCAAGTTGTTAGAAGCAGTGAAAAGTTTTTATCGAGGATGTAAGGCATGTGTACGTGTAGGAAGAGAGGAAAGTGATTGATTCTCAGTGAATGTAGGTTTGCGGCAGGGGTGTGTGATGTCTCCATGGTTGTGTAATTTGTTTATGGATGGGGTTGTTAGGGAAGTGAATGCAAGAGTTTTGGAAAGAGGGGCAAGTATGAAGTCTGTTGGGGATGAGAGAGCTTGGGAAGTGAGTCAGTTGTTGTTCGCTGATGATACAGTGCTGGTGGCTGATTCATGTGAGAAACTGCAGAAGCTGGTGACTGAGTTTGGTAAAGTGTGTGAAAGAAGAAAGTTAAGAGTAAATGTGAATAAGAGCAAGATAATTAGGTACAGTAGGGTTGAGGGTCAAGTCAACTGGGAGGTAAGTTTGAATGGAGAAAAACTGGAGGAAGTAAAGTGTTTTAGATATCTGGGAGTGTATCTGGCAGTGGATGGAACCATGGAAGCAGAAGTGGATCATAGGGTGGGGGAGGGGGCGAAAATCCTGGGAGCCTTGAAGAATGTGTGGAAGTCGAGAACATTATCTCGGAAAGCAAAAATGGGTATGTTTGAAGGAATAGTGGTTCCAACAATGTTGTATGGTTGCGAGGCGTGGGCTATGGATAGAGTTGTGCGCAGGAGGATGGATGTGCTGGAAATGAGATGTTTGAGGACAATGTGTGGTGTGAGTTGGTTTGATCGAGTAAGTAACGTAAGGGTAAGAGAGATGTGTGGAAATAAAAAGAGCGTGGTTGAGAGAGCAGACGAGGGTGTTTTGAAATGGTTTAGGCACATGGAGAGAATGAGTGAGGAAAAATTGACCAAGAGGATATATGTGTCGGAGGTGGAGGGAACGAGGAGAAGTGGGAGACCAAATTGGAGGTGGAAAGATGAAGTGAAAAAGATTTTGTGTGATCGGGGCCTGAATGTGCAGGAGGGTGAAAGGAGGGCAAGGAATAGAGTGAATTGGATCGATGTGGTTTACCGGGGTTGACGTGCTGTCAGTGGATTAAATCAGGGTATGTGAAGCGTCTGGGGTAAACCATGGAGAGCTGTGTAGGTATGTATATTTGTGTGTGTGGACGTATGTATATACATGTGTATGGGGGTGGGTTGGGCCATTTCTTTTGTCTGTTTCCTTGTGCTACCTCGCAAACGCGGGAGACAGCAACAAAGCAAAAAAAAAAAAAAAAAAAAAAATATGTATATGTGTGGATGGGCCATTCTTTGTGTGTTTCCTGGTGCTACCTCACTGATGCAGGAAACAGCGATTAAGTATAATATTAAGTATAATACACTTGTTCGTACGTCCACCAGTGCTAACGGCTGCATGTGTATGATAGTGAATGTCAGATGATCCAAGGATTTTTTATACATCACAGCATCTCTCTTGATTACCATTCAGTAAACACGTGTTACTGAAGTAAATCTAACAAATTTTCTAGCTGGATTAAACCATTTTTGTATTAAACCCCACAGAAGATGACGGACAAAAGGAAAAGCCCATCACATGTAGAAAGATCTGGCAAGAAGCCAAGAAAGACACTCAAATGTGGAACTGAAAATGAAAGTAATCACCTAATATGGAGGAGGAAAAAAAGTTAATGTGACTGCACATGATCTGTAGCTGTCTCATTCAATGGTATCCACAATCTTAAAGGACAAAGATTTTATCCCTGGGGATAGGGGAGAAAGAATACTTCCCACGTATTCCCCGGGTGTCGTAGAAGGCGACTAAAAGGGAAGGGAGCAGGGGGCTGAAAATCCTCCCCTCTCATTTTTTTTTTTTTTTTTTTTTTTTTTTTTTTTGTATTTTCCAAAAGAAGGATCAGAGAAGGGGGCCAGGTGAGGATATTCCCTCAAAGGCCCAGTCCTCTGTTCTTAACGCTACCTCGCTAATGCGGGAAATGGCGAATAGTATGAAGGAAGAAGGAAGGAAAGGACAAAGAAAAAATATGCAAAGCAGTGAAATGTTCAGTGAGTATGAAGTTTACAATGATAACAAAGCAACAACAAGGGCCCATCCACGAAATGGAAAAGTTGTTGATGCTGTGGATGGAGGATCATATTTAAAAACATGTACCACTAAGCTTACCAACAATTCAGGCAAAGACTATAGGTCTTTTTGAAACCTTGAAGGAGCAAGCAGGAGAGGATTATATCAAGAACTTCAGAGCAAGTCATGGTTGGATCAATAGATTTAAAAGAAAATATAGCTTGCACAACATGTGAGTCACAGGTGAAGCAGCAAGCGCTGACAAAAAGTTAATTGAAAGTATGGATGAATCAATCTGTGAACTAAAGAATCTTAAATAAAAGGTAAGAATAAACTACAGAATCATATAACAAAGCTGGTTAATAAGAAATTAGATAATCATTATAGAAACTGAGTAGGATAAAAGAATGCTGTACAGGTAGGCAAATTCTCAATGCTGTGCTGACATACATCTGACTTACGTCCATTTCGAGATATGACAGGTTGGTCAGAACAGAACTCGGACATATGTCAAGGAGCATCTGTATTCATACTTGCTCACCTTCATCCATTCCTGATGCCTAGCCACCCCATAGGAAATGGCACAAATGCATGAAGGAAAAGAAAAAGATAACATATACACTCTCTCCTCTTCCCCCACACCCGATTGCACAACCCTGAGTCAGGAAGGTAGTGCCAGGAAAAAAATAAAGGAAGGGCACATCCGTTCACACTCATGCTCTAACTGCCATGTGTAATGCACCAAAACCACAGCTCCCTATCCACATTCAGGTTCCAAAGACCTTTCCATAGTTTACCATAAATGTTTCACATGCCCTGGTTCAAATCACTGATGGCATGTTGACTTCAGTACACCAAATTGTTCCAATTTGCTCTATTATGAGCTCACCTTTCACACTCCTGCATGTTCAGGGTTCAATCACTCAAAATCATTTTCCCTCCATCCTTCCATCTCAAATTTGGTCTTTCAGTTCTCCTTGTTCCATCCACTTCTAACATATATATATCCTTTTTGTCAACCTTTCCTCACTCATTCTCTCCATATGTCCAAATCATTTCAATACACCCTCTTCTGCTCTCTCAACCACACTCTTTTTATTTCCACATATCTCTCTTATCCTTTCATTACTTACTCAATCAAACCAGCTTACACTCCACATACTGCCCTTAAACATTTCATTTCCAGCACATCCACCTTCCTTTGTACAACCTTATCTATAGCCCATATAATATTGTTGGGATGACTATTCCTACAAACACCCATTTGGCCCTTCGAGACAAATTTCACTCATTCCACACATTCTTCATTGCTCCCTGAACCTTCGTTCCCTCCCCCATCCTATGACTCACTTCTGCTTCCAAGGTTCCATTTGTTACCAAGTCCACACCCAGATATCTAAAACACTCCACTTCCTCCAATTCTCTCAATTCAAACTTTCATCCAAACTAACTTGTCCCTCAACCCTCCTCAATATAATAACCTTGCCTTTTTTTTTTTCCATTATTATTATCATTTTGCTTTGTCACTGTCTCCCGCGTTAGTGAGGTAGCACAAGGAAACAGACGAAAGAATGGCCCAACCCACCCATCTACACATGTATATACATACATGTCCACATACGCAAATATACATACCTATACACCTCAACGTATACATATATATACACACACAGACATATACATATATACACATGTACATAATTCATACTGTCTGCCTTTATTCATTCCCATCACCACCTCGCCACACATGCAATAACAACCCCCTCCAACTCATGTGTGCGAGGTAGCGCTAGGAAAAGAAAACAAAAGCCACTTTCGTTCACACTCAGTCTCTAGCTGTCATGTAATAATGCACCGAAACCACAGCTCCCTTTCCACATCCAGGCCCCACAGAACTTTCCATGGTTTACCCCAGACGCTTCACATGCCCTGGTTCACTCCATTGACAGCACGTTGACCCCGGTATACCACATCATTCCATTTCACTCTATTCCTTGCACGCCTTTCACCCTCCTGCATGTTTAGGCCCCAATCACTTAAAATATTTTTCACTCCATCTTTCCATCTCCAATTTGGTCTCCCACTTCTCCTCATTCCCTCCACCTCTGACACATATATCCTCTTGGTCAATCTTTCCTCGCTCATTCTCTCCATGTGACCAAACCATTTCAAAACACCCTCTTCTGCTCTCTCAACCACATTCTTTTTATTAAAACACATCTCTCTTACCCTGTTATTACTTACTCGATCAAACCACCTCACACCACATATTGTCCTCAAACATCACATTTCCAGCACATCCACCCTCCTCCGCACAACTCTATCCATAGGCCACGCCTCGTAACCATATAACATTGTTGGAACCACTATTCCTTCAAACATACCCATTTTTGCTTTCCGAGATAATGTTCTCGACTTCCACACATTCTTCAAGGCTCCCAAGATTTTCGCCCCCTCCCCCACCCTATGATTCACTTCCGCTTCCATGGTTCCATCCGCTGCCAAATCCACTCCAAGATATCTAAAACATTTCACTTCCTCTAGTTTTTCTCCATTCAAACTTACCTCCCAATTGACTTAACCCTCAACCCTACTGTACCTAATAACCTTGCTCTTATTCACATTTACTCTCAGCTTTCTTCTTTCACACACACTTTATCAAAGTCAGTCACCAGCTTCTGCAGTTTCTCACATGAACCAGCCACCAGCGCTGTATCATCAGCAAACAACAACTGACTCACTTCCCAAGCTCTCTCATCCACAACAGACTGTATACTTGCCCCTCTTTCCAAAACTCTTGCATTCACCTCCCTAACAACCCCATCCATAAACAAATTAAACAACCATGGAGACATCACATACCCCTGCCGCAAACCTACATTCACTGAGAGCCAATCACTTTCCACTCTTCCTACATGTACACATGCCTTACATCCTCGATAAAATCTTTTCACTGCTTCTAATAACTTGCCTCCCACACCATATATTCTTAATACCTTCTACAGAGCATCTCTATCAATGCCTGTCTATGCCTCCTCCAGATCCATGAATGCTACATACAAATCCATTTGCTTTTCTAAGTATTTCTCACATACATTCTTCAAAGCAAACACCTGATCCACATATCCTCTACCACTTCTGAAACCACACTGCTCTTCCCTAATCTGATGCTCTGTACATGCCTTCACCCTCTTAATCAATACCCTCCCGTATAATTTCCCAGGAATACTCAACAAACTTATACCTCTGTAATTTGAGCACTCACTTTTATCCCCTTTGCCTTTGTACAATGGCACTATGCAAGCATTCCGCCAATCCTCAGGCACCTCACCATGAGTCATGCGTACATTAAATAACCTTACCAACCAGTCAACGATAGTCACCCCCTTTTTTAATAAATTCCACTGCAATACCATCCAAACCCGCTGCCTTGCCGGCTTTCATCTTCCACAAAGCTTTTACTGCCTTGCTTTTATTCACATTTATTCTCAACTTTCTGCTTTCACACACCCTCCCAAACACATTTCATTAACTTCTACAGTTTCTCATTCGAATCAGCGACCAATGCTGTTTCATCGGTGAACAACAACTGACTCACTTCCCAGGCCCTTTCATCCCCAACAGACAGCATACATGCCTTTCTCTCCAAGACTCCAGCATTTACCTCCCTCACCACCCCATCCATAATCAAATCAAACAAACATGATGACATAACACACCCTGCTGCAGACAAACCTTCACTGGGAACCATTCACTCTCCCCTCTTTTCACTTATATCTTACACCCTTGATCAAAACTTTTTACTAATTGTAGTAGCTTACCTTCCACACCATATATTCTCAATAACTTACAAAAAGCATCGAATAACCTTATTTCATGCCTTTCCCAGATCCATAAATGCCACATACAAATCTATCTGTTTTTCTAAGCATTTCTCATACACATTCCTAAAAGCAAACACCTAATCCATACACCTTCTACCACTTCTGAAACCACAGTGACCCTCCCCAATCTGATGGTCTGTACATGCCGTCACTCTTTCAATCAAAATCTTCCCATAAAACTTACCAGGTGTGCTCAACAAATGTGTACATTTGTATTTTGAACACTTACCTTCATCTTCTTATTCTTTATACATGGCACTAGACATGCATTCTGCCAACCCTCAACCACTTCACCATGATCCACACATACAATGAATATCCTTACCAACCAACCAACAACACAGTCACCCCCTTTCTTAATATATTCAATTGCAATACCATCCATTCCAGCCACCTTGCTGCATTTCATCTTCCGCAAGGATTTCACCACCTCTTTGCTCTTCATTAAACCACTCTCCATGATCATCTCACCTTGCATACCAACCCAGCCAAAACACCCTACATCAGCCACTATATCACCAAACACATTCAACAATCCTTCAAAATACTCACTTCATCACTACAAGTTATCACTTCCCCTCTTCCCATCCCCCCAATCACTGATGTTCTCATTTGTTCTCTTGTCTTTTGCATACTATTTACCTCCTTCCAAAGCATCTTTTCATCCTCCCCAAAGTTAAAAGATACTCTCTCACCCTAACTCTCATTTGCCCTCTCTTTCAACCCCTACATCTTCCACTTTGACTTCCGGCCACTTTCTCTTGTACATTTCCCAAACAATTTCACTCCCTTCCTGTAAGTAGTGCCCAAATGCCTTTCTTTTCTCTTTCACTAGCAACTTTACTTCTTTATCCCATCACTCTCTACCCTTTCTAATCTGCCCACCACCCACATTTTACATACCACATGTATCTCTTGCACATACCATCATTGCTTCCCTAAATACATTCCATTCTTCACCCACTCCCCTCACTTCATTTGTTCTCAATCTCAACTGGCATTTCTTCACACAAGTCTCCTTTCCAAGCTTACTTACATTCACCACTCTCTTCTTCCTAACATTATTTCCTCTTTTTTGAAAACTCTCCAAATCTTTATCCTCACCTAAAGAAGAAAGTGATCAGACATCCCACCGCTTCACCTTTCAGCACATTTACAGCCAAAAGTCTCTTTTACACATCTATCATTATTATGTAGTCTGATAATGCCCACTGACCATCTCTCCTACTCACATACATACACTTGTGTATGTCTCTTCTTAAACCAGGTATTCCCAAGCACCATTTTTTTTTCAGCACACAACTCCACAAGGTCTTCACCATTTACATTCATAACAGTGAATACCCCATGCACACCAATTACCAATTATTCCTTAACTACTACATTATTTACCTCCGCATCAAAATTACCCATCAATAATACCTGGTTTCGTGCACCAGAACTGCTGACACTCACTCAGCTGCTCCCAAAACACTTGCCTCTCATGCTCTTTCTTCTTATAGCCAAGTGCATTGGCACGAAAAATCAACTATCTCTCACCACCCACTTTCAGTTTTACCAACATCAATCTAAAAATTACTTTCTTACACTCTATCACACACTCCCACAACTCATGCTTCAAGAGTTGTGCTACTCCTTTCTTAGCTCTTGTCCTCTCACCAACCCCTGACTTTACTCCTAGGACATTTCATAAACCATTCTTTCCCTTTACCCTTGAGTTTCATTTCACTCAGAGCCAGAACATCCAAGTTTCTTTCCTCAAACATACTACCTATCTCTCCTCTCTTCTCATCTCGGTTATATCCACACATATTCAGATACCCCAGCCTGAGCTTTCGAGAAAGATGAGCACTCCCCGCCTGGCTCCCTCTGTTTACTCTTTTAGAAACTGAAATACAAGAAGGGGAGGGTTTCCAGCCCCTACTCCCACAATCAAGAGTGAGAAAAAATATGTATTTAAGTTCATATACAGTATTAAAAGGAAGTTTTAGTTATCAAAATTTCATATCATTTCACTCATTTTGTCAAATTATCTTGAAGATATCTTGCAAGGTTTTTGGGTTGGAGAGGTGTGCAAAGTAAGAAAATCATGGAAAGTGGTTTGGTGAAGGGAAAAGAGGAGGGAAAAGTCTAGTTGCAATGTGAAATGGGAGCTGGAGTTGATGGTACTGCAGCTGAATTCAAGGGATGTTAGTAAAAAAAACAAATGATTGGATTGCTTGAAATTTTTCAAGTCTCATGGAAAGTTACTGATAAATAGTTATAAATATCAAGGTATGCTGTTATCTGAATACTCACTTTGCTTTGTCCTGACAACTTGTCAAGACTTCGTGATGAATCTTCTGTTTCATGATAAAGTTCCGATGATGAGCATACTTAGATGCTCGTAACAGAAGTAAAGTTTCGTGGTTCAAGTCCAAATTACGACTGTAAGTAGGAAAGTGGAGGATGCAGCCTGGAGCTGTACAAACAAGAAATAGAAAAAGCAAATATTAGTGAAGTGAAGAACAAGAAGCCATCATTAATAAAAGGTTATCCTTTTGACTATACTATTCAGAAACTCTAAGTAAATGAAGAAAAGGACCTTGGAGTTGTCATAAGCAACAATCTGAAATAAACTAAACAGTGTCAAGCAGCAAGTAAACAAGGCAACTAAATGTTAGGTTTCATAGCCCGGAACATAGATTACAAAACACCAGAAACAATTCTCACACTTTATGATTTTCTAGTAGGGCCACACCTTGATTATGCAGTCCAGTTTTGGTCACCAAACTATCAAAGAGTTGAAAAATTAGGGCAAGTACAAAGACATGCAATAAAATTAACCCCATCCCTTAGAAATTTGGCATACAAAGGAAGGCTAAAATGATTTGATCTCTTCTCCATTAAAAAACATGGCCTTTTTGGCAACAATCCAAAAGTTCAAAATTCTGAACAAGTTGGATAAAGTAAATCACGAACATCTTTTTGAAATACAAGAATATACAGCTACCAGGACAAATGGAATAAACCATAGCTAAAGGCATACTGATGTGGGAAAAAGCTCCTTTTCCTAAAGGTAAAGAGCACTGGAAAAACAATGAAAAACAATTATAATTTTCTCTTATATGATAAATATTTTCTTGTTAATCAATGTGCTTAAGAACATTTAGACATGAGTATCAGGTAGATGTAATAGGTAGGAACATAAAGCAGGAGCATTATGAAGAAGTAGTCAGAAGGAACATTAGGTAGTTGCCTCTACAAACACTGCCCTAAAGATGCCCTCTGCCATTGGCCTGTTAAGGGTGAGGCACTAAAGCTAAGAAATGGCACTGGAGTTCACTAGTTATGCAGACTATTGTTAAGGCCACCTCATTTAGGGAGTTCCTGTAGGGAACAGGCACAAGAGATATAGATGAATAGATAGATAAACAGACAGAAAGATAGATAGACAAACAGATATATAAAATGCATACGATTCATCGATAACTTGTCTATAACAGCAAAACTACAAAAGTGTGTAAAATTACCCTCTATACCAGTCAGATGTAACACTGTGAAGGTCAAGTGGGCACTTGCAAAAATACCCCTAACTTTCCCTTAAAAACCTCCTGCCTCATCTTGGTCAACTTTCAATGCTGGAAGAACCAGCATCCATAAAAGACAAATAATTCAGGGTCATCTGTCTGGTTGTCTAAATCTAGTTAAAAGCCACTCCACTTCCTTCTTGGAAAACTTACAAATGTGTTCTCTCACTAGTATGGCTGAAGGACGACTGACTGTAGGGAAAATTATCATGCGATGCCACCTCAGACATCACCCAAGCTCAGTACATAGCCTTGAAATTGAGGCATGAAACTCAATGCACAAATATCTGTCTAAAGGCATCACTCAGGTCGAGTAAATACCCATCACAAAACATTAAGAGGTTAAACGCCAAGCCAAGGACTGTCCAAAAAAATTTCTCCATAGGGAAAGTTGAGATATCCACATTCACCTCAGACATCTTTTCACAGCAAATACACCCAATGTTTTTTCTTGTTTGTTTTTGATACTTGTTCCTCCATCATTGAGGTAGCACCAAGAACAGGTAAAGAAAAAAGACTCATCTGGTCACATACACTTTCTAACTGATAAGTCTGAGGGTGAATTTTCATGAATATCTCTACTTTGCAGATAAAATGGCATTTCAATCCTGTGAGCAAGTGCCATCTCTATAATGCCCAGGAACTCTGCAGAAGTGAAAAATGTGCAATCTCAAATTGTCTCAATTTCCATTACAAGTCCTATATTAATTCAGTATAAATCTTGGTAAACACTAGAAGTATGAAAATATGCAAATGATGTAGTGCATAACAATGAGGCACCAATATGGAGGCATTCAGAAAGAAAAGCAGTGAACAAAGTGCATGAAACCAATTTTGGATGTACTATCTTCTAATAAAATAAAGTCATGTACGCTGATGACAAGACTCAAAATATTAGAATTAGAGAGAAATTCAAAGTAACATCTCTTACCTTTCTTGACAAGAGAAGAGTGTATTGCTATGCGTGTAAGTGTCATCAATGTTGAGGTGAACTTGGGTCCACCTGGAGCCATGAACGTTTTAGCCACAACAGCCGGCACTGGTTGTCCATAGCTCTATTGAAAGAAAATGGATTGTTAGCAAACAGCATGAAAGAAAAGGCAATAACACATACATCAGTAGTAACAGGGTCATCAATTATACCTATGAACACTTACATCAGTAGCAATATAAAATAGTTAACTTGTTAGATTCAAAGAAAGCTGGTTGTTTCATGGCACTACCTCGCACACACATGGGGGGAGGTGCGTGTTATTTCATGTGTGGCAGGGTGGCGGCAGAAATGGAGGAAGGATGCATGTATGAATATGTATATGTGTATGTATGCATATGTCTGTGTATGTATATGTATGTATACATTGAAATGTACAGGTATGTATATGTATGTGTGTGGGCGTTTATGTATATACATGTGTACGTTGGTGGGTTGGGCCATTCTTTCGTCTGTTTCCTGCGCTACCTCACTAATGCGGTAGACAGCGTCAAAGTATGATAATAATATAAAACATATAAATATTGATAATATATACAGACTTGTGTGAGGAAGTACCAGGAGAGACTGAGTACAGAATGGAAAAAGGTGAGAACAAAGGACGAAAGGGGAGTGGGGTAGGAATGGGATGTATCTAGGGACGCAGTGATGGCTTGTGCAAAAGAAGCTTGCGGCATGAGAAGTGTGGAAGGTGGGCAGATTAGAAAGGGCAGTGAGTGGTGGGAAGAAGAAGTAAGATTATTAGTGAAGGAGAAGAGAGAGGCATTTGGACAATTTTTGTAGGGAAATAATGCAAATGAGTGGGAGATGTACAAAAGAAAGAGGCAGGAGGTCAAGAGAAAGGTGCAAGAGGCAAAAAAGAGGACAAATATGAGAGTTGGGGTGAGAGAGTATCATTAAATTTTAAGGAGAATAAAAAGATGTTTTGGAAGGAAGTAAATAAAGTGCATAAGACAAGGGGTCAAATGGGAACTTCAGTGAAGGGGGCAAATGGGGAGGTGATAACAAGTAGTGGTGATGTGAGACGGAGTGAGTATTTTGAAGGTTTGTTGAATGTGTTTAATGACAGAGTGGCAGATATAGGGTGTTTTGGTCAAGGTGGTGTGCAAAGTGAGAGGGTTAGGGAGAATGATTTGGTAAACAGAGAAGAGGTAGTAAAAGCTTTGTGGAAGATAAAAGCTGGCAAGGCAGCAGGTTTGGATGGTATTGCAGTGGAGTTTATTAAAAAAGGGGGTGACTGTATTGTTGACTGGTTGGTAAGGTTATTTAATGTATGTATGACTCATGGTGAGGTGCCTGAGGATTGGGGGAATGCTTGCATAGTGCCATTGTACAAAGGCAAAGGGGATAAGAGTGAGTGCTCAAATTACAGATGTATAAGTTTGTTGAGTATTCCAGGTAAATCATATGGGAGGGTATTGATTGAGAGGGTGAAGGCATGTACAGAGCATCAGACTGGGGAAGAGCAGTGTGGTTTCAGAAGTGGTAGAGGATGTGTGGATCAGGTGTCTGCTTTGAAAAATGTATGAGAAATACTTAGAAAAGAAAATGGATTTGTATGTAGCATTTATGGATCTGAAGAAGGCATATGATAGGGTTGATAGAGATCCTCTGTGGAAGGTATTAAGAATATATGGTGTGGTAGGTAAGTTGTTAGAAGCAGTGAAAAGTTTTTATCGAGGATGTAAGGCATGTGTACGTGTATGAAGAGAGGAAAGTGATCGGTTCTTAGTGAATGTTGGTTTGTGGCAGGGGTGCGTGATGTCTCCATGGTTGTTTAACTTGTTTATGGATGGGGTTGTTAGGGAGGTGAATGCAAGAGTTTTGGAAAGAGGGGCAAGTATGCAGTCTGTTGTGGATGAGAGAGCTTGGGAAGTGAGTCAGTTGTTGCTTGCTGATGATACAGCACTGGTGGCTGATTCCAGTGAGAAACTGCAGAAGCTGGTGACTGAGTTTAGTAAAGTGGGTGAAAGAAGAAAGCTGTGAGTAAATGTGAATAAGAGCAAGGTTATTAGGTACAGTAGGGTTGAGGGTCAAGTCAACTGGGAGGTAAGTTTGAAATGAGAAAAACTGGAGGAAGTGAAGTGTTTTGAATATCTGAGAGGGGATTTGGCAACGGATGGAACCATGGAAGAAGTGAATCACTGGGTGGGGGAGGGGGCTAAAGTTCAGGGAGCGTTGAAAAATGTGTGGAAGTCGAGAATGTTATCTTGGAAAGCAAAAATGGGTATGTTTGAAGGAATAGTGGTTCCAACAATGTTATATGGTTGCGATGCGTGGGCTATAGATAGAGTTGTGTGGAGGAGGGTGGATGTGCTGGAAATGAGATGTTTGAGGACAATATGTGGTGTGAGGTGGTTTGATTAAGTAATGAAAGGGTAAGAGAGATGTGTGGTAATAAAAAGAGTGTGGTTGAGAGAGCAGAAGAGGGTGTTTTGAAATGGTTTGGACATATGAAGAGAATGAGTAAGGAAAGATTGACAAAGAGATTATATGTGTCAGAGGCGGAGGGAACGAGGAGAAGTGGGAGACCAAATTGGAGGTGGAAAGATGGAGTGAAAAAGATTTTGAGTGATCGGGGCCTGAACATGCAGGAGGGTGAAAGGCAGGCAAGGAATAGAGTGAATTGGAACGATGTGGTACACCGGGGTCGACGTGCCATCAATGGATTGAACCAGGTCATGTGAAGCATCTGGGGTAAACCATGGAAAGTTTTGTGAGGCCTGGATGTGGAAAGGGAGCTGTGGTTTTGGTGCATTATACATAACAGCTAGAGACTGAGTGTGAACGAATGTGGCCTTTGTTGTCTTTTCCTAGTGCTACCTCACGCACATGCGGGGGAGGGGGTTGTCATTTCATGTGCGGATCGAATTGGAACGATATGGTATACCAGGGTCAATGTGCTATCAATGGATTGAACCAGGGCATGTGAAGTGTCTGGGGTAAACCATGGAAAGTTTTGTGGGGCCTGGATGTATATACATGTGTATGGGGGTGGGTTGGGCCATTTCTTTCGTCTGTTTCCTTGCGCTACCTCGCAAACGCGGGAGACAGCGACAAAGTATAATAATAATAATAATAATATATATATATATATATATATATATATATATATATATATATATATATATATATATATATATTTTTTTTTTTTGCCGGTCTCCCGCGTTTGCGAGGTAGCACAAGGAAACAGACGAAAGAAATGGCCCAACCCACCCCCATACACATGTATATACATACGTCCACACACGCAAATATACATACCTACACAGCTTTCCATGGTTTACCCCAGACGCTTCACATGCCTTGATTCAATCCACTGACAGCACGTCAACCCCGGTATACCACATCGCTCCAAATCACTCTATTCCTTGCCCTCCTTTCACCCTCCTGCATGTTCAGGACCCGATCACACAAAATCTTTTTCACTCCATCTTTCCACCTCCAATTTGGTCTCCCTCTTCTCCTCGTTCCCTCCACCTCCGACACATATATCCTCTTGGTCAATCTTTCCTCACTCATTCTCTCCATGTGCCCAAACCATTTCAAAACACCCTCTTCTGCTCTCTCAACCACGCTCTTTTTATTTCCACACATCTCTCTTACCCTTACGTTACTTACTCGATCAAACCACCTCACACCATATATTTTCCTCAAACATCTCATTTCCAGCACATCCATCCTCCTGCGCACAACTCTATCCATAGCCCACGCCTCGCAACCATACAACATTGTTGGAACCACTATTCCTTCAAACATACCCATTTTTGCTTTCCGAGATAATGTTCTCGACTTCCACACATTCTTCAAGGCTCCCAGAATTTTCGCCCCCTCCCCCACCCTATGATCCACTTCCGCTTCCATGGCTCCATCCGCTGCCAGATCCACTCCCAGATATCTAAAACACTTCACTTCCTCCAGTTTTTCTCCATTCAGACTCACCTCCCAATTGACTTGACCCTCAACCCTACTGTACCTAATAACCTTGCTCTTATTCACATTTACTCTTAACTTTCTTCTTTCACACACTTTACCAAACTCAGTCACCAGCTTCTGCAGTTTCTCACATGAATCAGCCACCAGCGCTGTATCATCAGCGAACAACAACTGACTCACTTCCCAAGCTCTCTCATCCCCAACAGACTTCATACTTGCCCCTCTTTCCAAAACTCTTGCATTCACCTCCCTAACAACCCCATCCATAAACAAATTAAACAACCATGGAGACATCACACACCCCTGCCGCAAACCTACATTCACTGAGAACCAATCACTTTCCTCTCTTCCTACACGTACACATGCCTTACATCCTCGATAAAAACTTTTCACTGCTTCTAACAACTTGCCTCCCACACCATATATTCTTAATACCTTCCACAGAGCATCTCTATCAACTCTATCATATGCCTTCTCCAGATCCATAAATGCTACATACAAAGCCATTTGCTTTTCTAAGTAAACAGAGAAAGAGGTAGTAAAAGCTTTGCGGAAGATGAAAGCCGGCAAGGCAGCAGGTTTGGATGGTATTGCAGTGGAATTTATTAAAAAAGGGGGTGACTGTATTGTTGACTGGTTGGTAAGGTTATTTAATGTATGTATGACTCATGGTGAGGTGCCTGAGGATTGGCGGAATGCGTGCATAGTGCCATTGTACAAAGGCAAAGGGGATAAGAGTGAGTGCTCAAATTACAGAGGTATAAGTTTGTTGAGTATTCCTGGTAAATTATATGGGAGGGTATTGATTGAGAGGGTGAAGGCATGTACAGAGCATCAGATTGGGGAAGAGCAGTGTGGTTTCAGAAGTGGTAGAGGATGTGTGGATCAGGTGTTTGCTTTGAAGAATGTATGTGAGAAATACTTAGAAAAGCAAATGGATTTGTATGTAGCATTTATGGATCTGGAGAAGGCATATGATAGAGTTGATAGAGATGCTCTGTGGAAGGTATTAAGAATATATGGTGTGGGAGGCAAGTTGTTAGAAGCAGTGAAAAGTTTTTATCGAGGACGTAAGGCATGTGTACGTGTAGGAAGAGAGGAAAGTGATTGGTTCTCAGTGAATGTAGGTTTGCGGCAGGGGTGTGTGATGTCTCCATGGTTGTTTAATTTGTTTATGGATGGGGTTGTTAGGGAGGTAAATGCAAGAGTTTTGGAAAGAGGGGCAAGTATGAAGTCTGTTGGGGATGAGAGAGCTTGGGAAGTGAGTCAGTTGTTGTTCGCTGATGATACAGCGCTGGTGGCGGATTCATGGGAGAAACTGCAGAAGCTGGTGACGGAGTTTGGTAAAGTGTGTGGAAGAAGAAAGTTAAGAGTAAATGTGAATAAGAGCAAGGTTATTAGGTACAGTAGGGTTGAGGGTCAAGTCAATTGGGAGGTGAGTTTGAATGGAGAAAAACTGGAGGAAGTGAAGTGTTTTAGATATCTGGGAGTGGACCTGTCAGCGGATGGAACCATGGAAGCAGAAGTGGATCATAGGGTGGGGGAGGGGGCGAAAATTTTGGGAGCCTTGAAAAATGTGTGGAAGTCGAGAACATTATCCCGGAAAGCAAAAATGGGTATGTTTGAAGGAATAGTGGTTCCAACAATGTTGTATGGCTGCGAGGTGTGGGCTATGGATAGAGTTGTGCGCAGGAGGATGGATGTGCTGGAAATTAGATGTTTGAGGACAATGTGTGGTGTGAGGTGGTTTGATCGAGTAAGTAACGTAAGGGTAAGAGAGATGTGTGGAAATAAAAAGAGCGTGGTTGAGAGAGCAGAAGAGGGTGTTTTGAAATGGTTTGGGCACATGGAGAGAATGAGTGAGGAAAGATTGACCAAGAGGATATATGTGTCGGAGGTGGAGGGAACGAGGAGAAGAGGGAGACCAAATTGGAGGTGGAAAGATGGAGTGAAAAGGATTTTGTGTGATCGGGGCCTGAACATGCAGGAGGGTGAAAGGAGGGCAAGGAATAGAGTGAATTGGAGCGATGTGGTATACAGGGGTTGACGTGCTGTCAGTGGATTGAATCAAGGCATGTGAAGCGTCCGGGGTAAACCATGGAAAGCTGGGTAGGTATGTATATTTGCGTGTGTGGACGTGTGTATGTACATGTGTATGGGGGGGGTTGGGCCATTTCTTTCGTCTGTTTCCTTGCGCTACCTCGCAAACGCGGGAGACAGCGACAAAGTATAAAAAAAAAAAAAAAAAAAAAAATATATATATATATATATATATATATATATATATATTTTCTTTTTTTTGGCTCTGAGTGAAACGAAGGGTAAAGGGGAAGAGTGGTTTGGGAATGTCTTGGGAGTTAAGTCAGGGGTTAGTGAGAGGACAAGAGCAAGGGAAGGAGTAGCAGTACTCTTGAATCAGGAGTTGTGGGAGTATGTGATAGAATGTAAGAAAGTAAATTCTAGATTAATATGGGTAAAGCTGAAAGTTGATGGAGAGAGATGGGTGATTATTGGCGCATATCCACCTGGGCATGAGAAGAAAGATTATGAGAGGCAAGTGTTTTGGGAGCAGCTGAATGAGTGTGTTAGTGGTTTTGATGCACATGACCGGGTTATAGTGATGGGTGATTTGAATGCAAAGGTGAGTAATGTGGCAGTTGAGGGAATAATTGGTATACATGGGATGTTCAGTGTTGTAAATGGAAATGGTGAAGAGATTGTAGATTTATGTGCTGAAAAAGGACTGGTGATTGGGAATACCTGGTTTAAAAAGAGAGATATACATAAGTATACGTATGTAAGTAGGAGAGATGGCCAGAGAGCATTATTGGATTATGTGTTAATTGACAGGCGCGCGAGAGAGACTTTTGGATGTTAATGTGCTGAGAGGTGCAACTGGAGGGATGTCTGATCATTATCTTGTGGAGGCGAAGGTGAAGATTTGTATGGGATTTCAGAAAAGAAGAGAGAATGTTGGGGTGAAGAGGGTGGTGAGAGTAAGTGAGCTTGGGAAGGAGACTTGTGTGAGGAAGTACCAGGAGAGACTGAGTACAGAATGGAAAAAGGTGAGAACAAAGGAGGTAAGGGGAGTGGGGGAGGAATGGGATGTATTTAGGGAAGCAGTGATGGCTTGCGCAAAAGATGCTTGTGGCATGAGAAGCGTGGGAGATGGGTTGATTAGAAAGGGTAATGAGTGGTGGGATGAAGAAGTAAGATTATTAGTGAAAGAGAAGGGAGAGGCATTTGGATGATTTTTGCAGGGAAAAATGCAAATGAGTAGGAGATGTATTAAAGAAAGAGACAGGAGGTCAAGAGAAAGGTGCGAGGTCAAGAGAAAGGTGCAAGAGGTGAAAAAGAGGGCAAATGAGAGTTGGGGTGAGAGAGTATCATTAAATTTTAGGGAGAATAAAAAGATGTTCTGGAAGGAGGTAAATTAAGTGCATAAGACAAGGGAGCAAATGGGAACTTCAGTGAAGGGGGCTAATGGGGAGGTGATAACAAGTAGTGGTGATGTGAGAAGGAGTTGTTGTGAGTATTTTGAAGGTTTCTTGAATGTGTTTGATGATAGAGTGGCAGATATAGGGTGTTTTGGTCGAGGTGGTGTGCAAAGTGAGAGGGTTAGGGAAAATGATTTGGTAAACAGAGAAGAGGTAGTAAAAGCTTTGCGGAAGATGAAAGCCGACAAGGCAGCAGGTTTGGATGGTATTGCAGTGGAATTTATTAAAAAAGGGGGTGACTGTATTGTTCACTGGTTGGTAAGGTTATTCAATGTATGTATGATTCATGGTGAGGGGCCTGAGGATTGGCAGAATGCTTGCATAGTGCCATTGTACAAAGGCAAAGGGGATAAGAGTGAGTGCTTAAATTACAGAGGTATAGTGGGAGAAGTGGGAGACCAAATTGGAGGTGGAAAGATGGAGTGAAAAAGATTTTGAGTGATCGGGGCCTGAACATGCAGGAGGGTGAAAGGCGGGCAAGGAATAGAGTAAATTGGATCGATGTGGTATACCGGGGTCGACGTGCTGTCAATGGATTGAATCAGGGCATGTGAAGCATCTGGGGTAAACCATGAAAGTTTTGTGAGGCCTGGATGTGGAAAGGAGCTGTGGTTTTGGTGCTTTATACATAACAGCTAGAGACTGAGTGTGAACGAATGTGGCCTTTGTTGTCTTTTCCTAGTGCTACCTCACGCACATGCGGGGGAGGGGGTTGTCATTTCATGTGCGGATCGAATTGGAACGATATGGTATACCAGGGTCAATGTGCTATCAATGGATTGAACCAGGCATGTGAAGTGTCTGGGGTAAACCATGGAAAGTTTTGTGGGGCCTGGATGTATATACATGTGTATGGGGTGGGTTGGGCCATTTCTTTCGTCTGTTTCCTTGCGCTACCTCGCAAACGCGGGAGACAGCGACAAAGTATAATAATAATAAAAATAATATATATATATATATATATATATATATATATATATATATATATATATATATATATATATATATATATTATATTTTTTTTTTTTGCCGGTCTCCCGCGTTTGCGAGGTAGCACAAGGAAACAGACGAAAGAAATGGCCCAACCCACCCCCATACACATGTATATACATACGTCCACAACACGCAAATATACATACCTACACAGCTTTCCATGGTTTACCCCAGACGCTTCACATGCCTTGATTCAATCCACTGACAGCACGTCAACCCCGGTATACCACATCGCTCCAAATCACTCTATTCCTTGCCCTCCTTTCACCCTCCTGCATGTTCAGGACCCGATCACACAAAATCTTTTTCACTCCATCTTTCCACCTCCAATTTGGTCTCCCTCTTCTCCTCGTTCCCTCCACCTCCGACACATATATCCTCTTGGTCAATCTTTCCTCACTCATTCTCTCCATGTGCCCAAACCATTTCAAAACACCCTCTTCTGCTCTCTCAACCACGCTCTTTTTATTTCCACACATCTCTCTTACCCTTACGTTACTTACTCGATCAAACCACCTCACACCATATATTTTCCTCAAACATCTCATTTCCAGCACATCCATCCTCCTGCGCACAACTCTATCCATAGCCCACCCTCGCAACCATACAACATTGTTGGAACCACTATTCCTTCAAACATACCCATTTTTGCTTTCCGAGATAATGTTCTCGACTTCCACACATTCTTCAAGGCTCCCAGAATTTTCGCCCCCTCCCCCACCCTATGATCCACTTCCGCTTCCATGGCTCCATCCGCTGCCAGATCCACTCCCAGATATCTAAAACACTTCACTTCCTCCAGTTTTTCTCCATTCAGACTCACCTCCCAATTGACTTGACCCTCAACCCTACTGTACCTAATAACCTTGCTCTTATTCACATTTACTCTTAACTTTCTTCTTTCACACACTTTACCAAACTCAGTCACCAGCTTCTGCAGTTTCTCACATGAATCAGCCACCAGCGCTGTATCATCAGCGAACAACAACTGACTCACTTCCCAAGCTCTCTCATCCCCAACAGACTTCATACTTGCCCCTCTTTCCAAAACTCTTGCATTCACCTCCCTAACAACCCCATCCATAAACAAATTAAACAACCATGGAGACATCACACACCCCTGCCGCAAACCTACATTCACTGAGAACCAATCACTTTCCTCTCTTCCTACACGTACACATGCCTTACATCCTCGATAAAAACTTTTCACTGCTTCTAACAACTTGCCTCCCACACCATATATTCTTAATACCTTCCACAGAGCATCTCTATCAACTCTATCATATGCCTTCTCCAGATCCATAAATGCTACATACAAAGCCATTTGCTTTTCTAAGTAAACAGAGAAAGAGGTAGTAAAAGCTTTGCGGAAGATGAAAGCCGGCAAGGCAGCAGGTTTGGATGGTATTGCAGTGGAATTTATTAAAAAAGGGGGTGACTGTATTGTTGACTGGTTGGTAAGGTTATTTAATGTATGTATGACTCATGGTGAGGTGCCTGAGGATTGGCGGAATGCGTGCATAGTGCCATTGTACAAAGGCAAAGGGGATAAGAGTGAGTGCTCAAATTACAGAGGTATAAGTTTGTTGAGTATTCCTGGTAAATTATATGGGAGGGTATTGATTGAGAGGGTGAAGGCATGTACAGAGCATCAGATTGGGGAAGAGCAGTGTGGTTTCAGAAGTGGTAGAGGATGTGTGGATCAGGTGTTTGCTTTGAAGAATGTATGTGAGAAATACTTAGAAAAGCAAATGGATTTGTATGTAGCATTTATGGATCTGGAGAAGGCATATGATAGAGTTGATAGAGATGCTCTGTGGAAGGTATTAAGAATATATGGTGTGGGAGGCAAGTTGTTAGAAGCAGTGAAAAGTTTTTATCGAGGACGTAAGGCATGTGTACGTGTAGGAAGAGAGGAAAGTGATTGGTTCTCAGTGAATGTAGGTTTGCGGCAGGGGTGTGTGATGTCTCCATGGTTGTTTAATTTGTTTATGGATGGGGTTGTTAGGGAGGTAAATGCAAGAGTTTTGGAAAGAGGGGCAAGTATGAAGTCTGTTGGGGATGAGAGAGCTTGGGAAGTGAGTCAGTTGTTGTTCGCTGATGATACAGCGCTGGTGGCGGATTCATGGGAGAAACTGCAGAAGCTGGTGACGGAGTTTGGTAAAGTGTGTGGAAGAAGAAAGTTAAGAGTAAATGTGAATAAGAGCAAGGTTATTAGGTACAGTAGGGTTGAGGGTCAAGTCAATTGGGAGGTGAGTTTGAATGGAGAAAAACTGGAGGAAGTGAAGTGTTTTAGATATCTGGGAGTGGACCTGTCAGCGGATGGAACCATGGAAGCAGAAGTGGATCATAGGGTGGGGGAGGGGGCGAAAATTTTGGGAGCCTTGAAAAATGTGTGGAAGTCGAGAACATTATCCCGGAAAGCAAAAATGGGTATGTTTGAAGGAATAGTGGTTCCAACAATGTTGTATGGCTGCGAGGCGTGGGCTATGGATAGAGTTGTGCGCAGGAGGATGGATGTGCTGGAAATTAGATGTTTGAGGACAATGTGTGGTGTGAGGTGGTTTGATCGAGTAAGTAACGTAAGGGTAAGAGAGATGTGTGGAAATAAAAAGAGCGTGGTTGAGAGAGCAGAAGAGGGTGTTTTGAAATGGTTTGGGCACATGGAGAGAATGAGTGAGGAAAGATTGACCAAGAGGATATATGTGTCGGAGGTGGAGGGAACGAGGAGAAGAGGGAGACCAAATTGGAGGTGGAAAGATGGAGTGAAAAGGATTTTGTGTGATCGGGGCCTGAACATGCAGGAGGGTGAAAGGAGGGCAAGGAATAGAGTGAATTGGAGCGATGTGGTATACAGGGGTTGACGTGCTGTCAGTGGATTGAATCAAGGCATGTGAAGCGTCCGGGGTAAACCATGGAAAGCTGGGTAGGTATGTATATTTGCGTGTGTGGACGTGTGTATGTACATGTGTATGGGGGGGGTTGGGCCATTTCTTTCGTCTGTTTCCTTGCGCTACCTCGCAAACGCGGGAGACAGCGACAAAGTATAAAAAAAGAAAAAAAAAAAAAAAATATATATATATATATATATATATATATATATATATTTTCTTTTTTTTGGCTCTGAGTGAAACGAAGGGTAAAGGGGAAGAGTGGTTTGGGAATGTCTTGGGAGTTAAGTCAGGGGTTAGTGAGAGGACAAGAGCAAGGGAAGGAGTAGCAGTACTCTTGAATCAGGAGTTGTGGGAGTATGTGATAGAATGTAAGAAAGTAAATTCTAGATTAATATGGGTAAAGCTGAAAGTTGATGGAGAGAGATGGGTGATTATTGGCGCATATCCACCTGGGCATGAGAAGAAAGATTATGAGAGGCAAGTGTTTTGGGAGCAGCTGAATGAGTGTGTTAGTGGTTTTGATGCACATGACCGGGTTATAGTGATGGGTGATTTGAATGCAAAGGTGAGTAATGTGGCAGTTGAGGGAATAATTGGTATACATGGGATGTTCAGTGTTGTAAATGGAAATGGTGAAGAGATTGTAGATTTATGTGCTGAAAAAGGACTGGTGATTGGGAATACCTGGTTTAAAAAGAGAGATATACATAAGTATACGTATGTAAGTAGGAGAGATGGCCAGAGAGCATTATTGGATTATGTGTTAATTGACAGGCGCGCGAGAGAGACTTTTGGATGTTAATGTGCTGAGAGGTGCAACTGGAGGGATGTCTGATCATTATCTTGTGGAGGCGAAGGTGAAGATTTGTATGGGATTTCAGAAAAGAAGAGAGAATGTTGGGGTGAAGAGGGTGGTGAGAGTAAGTGAGCTTGGGAAGGAGACTTGTGTGAGGAAGTACCAGGAGAGACTGAGTACAGAATGGAAAAAGGTGAGAACAAAGGAGGTAAGGGGAGTGGGGGAGGAATGGGATGTATTTAGGGAAGCAGTGATGGCTTGCGCAAAAGATGCTTGTGGCATGAGAAGCGTGGGAGATGGGTTGATTAGAAAGGGTAATGAGTGGTGGGATGAAGAAGTAAGATTATTAGTGAAAGAGAAGGGAGAGGCATTTGGATGATTTTTGCAGGGAAAAATGCAAATGAGTAGGAGATGTATTAAAGAAAGAGACAGGAGGTCAAGAGAAAGGTGCAAGAGGTGAAAAAGAGGGCAAATGAGAGTTGGGGTGAGAGAGTATCATTAAATTTTAGGGAGAATAAAAAGATGTTCTGGAAGGAGGTAAATTAAGTGCATAAGACAAGGGAGCAAATGGGAACTTCAGTGAAGGGGGCTAATGGGGAGGTGATAACAAGTAGTGGTGATGTGAGAAGGAGTTGTTGTGAGTATTTTGAAGGTTTCTTGAATGTGTTTGATGATAGAGTGGCAGATATAGGGTGTTTTGGTTGAGGTGGTGTGCAAAGTGAGAGGGTTAGGGAAAATGATTTGGTAAACAGAGAAGAGGTAGTAAAAGCTTTGCGGAAGATGAAAGCCGACAAGGCAGCAGGTTTGGATGGTATTGCAGTGGAATTTATTAAAAAAGGGGGTGACTGTATTGTTCACTGGTTGGTAAGGTTATTCAATGTATGTATGATTCATGGTGAGGGGCCTGAGGATTGGCAGAATGCTTGCATAGTGCCATTGTACAAAGGCAAAGGGGATAAGAGTGAGTGCTTAAATTACAGAGGTATAGTGGGAGAAGTGGGAGACCAAATTGGAGGTGGAAAGATGGAGTGAAAAAGATTTTGAGTGATCGGGGCCTGAACATGCAGGAGGGTGAAAGGCGGGCAAGGAATAGAGTAAATTGGATCGATGTGGTATACCGGGGTCGACGTGCTGTCAATGGATTGAATCAGGGCATGTGAAGCATCTGGGGTAAACCATGGAAAGTTCTGTGGGGCCTGGATGTGGAAAGGGAGCTGTGGTTTCGGGCATTACTGCATGACAACCGGAGACTGAGTGTGAACGAATGGGGCCTTTGTTGTCTTTTCCTGGCGCTGCCTCGCGCACATGAGGGGGAGGGGGATGTTATTCCGTGTGTGGTGGGGTGAGGATGTGGGTGAGTAGGGGCAGACAGTGTGAATTGTGGGCATGTGTGTATATGTGTGTGTCTGTGTGTGTATATATGTGTGTACGTTGGGATGTGTGGGTGTGTATGTTTGCGTGTGTGGACGTGTGTGTGTGCATGTGTGTGGGGTTGGGTTGGGCCATTTCTTTCGTCTGTTTCCTTGCGCTACCTCGCAGGTGCGGGAGACATCAACAAAGCAAAATAATAATAATAATAATATATAAGTATGTATATATGCATGTCTGGAAGATTATGTATATATATGTGTACATGATTGGATGGGACGTTCTTTGTGTTTCCTGGTGCTACATCACTGACACAGGGTATGGTGATCAAGTATAATAAATAAATACAAACATACATATATCAGATATATACATACATACACATGTACATATTCATACTCACTTGCCTTCATCCATCCCCAGCGCCACCCTGCCCCACAGGAAACAGCTTCACAACTCCCTACGTCAGACAAAAAAGGCCAAATTTGTTCCCACTCAGTCTCTAGCTGTCATGTGAAATGCACTGAAACCACATACTGCTATCCACATCCAGGCCCCACAGACCTTTCCATGATTTATTCTAGTCATTTCCCATGCCCTGGTCCAGTCCATTGAAAGCACCTTGATCCTGGTATACCACATCATTCCAATTCATTCTATTCCTTGCACGCCTCTCACCCTCCTGCATGTTCAGGCCCCGATTGCTCATAAACCAAAAAAAGACATTCAAACTCTCATCAAGACATAATTTCCAACCACATGGTCACTAAACTTTTGATATAAATGCTGGGCACCTAACATAAATTATGATGACTGTAGGAAAAGCAAGACCCACACACCCAACACACTAGAGAGGTATAAGTGAGATGCATCTATCCTTCATGACTCCTCTATTGGACTACAGAAATCAATCTCTCCTCATAAAAGTGATTTTTTGTTTTTGAAAGGGTTTGAAGAATATATATCAATCAAAATCAAGGTTCTGAGGAGTCACATGTAGTTGCCCTTGACACTTCCAAGACTTTTTGATAGGATGTGGCATTGGGGTCTCATCTCTAAGCTCCCCTCTTTTGGTTTCCCTCACTTTGCTCCTTCATATCAAGCTTTCTCTCTGGCCAATTTATCTCTGTGGTTGTTAATACATCAGCCTCCCCCCAACTTTTCCCATCAATTGTGGTGTCATTCAAGGTTCTGCTCTGTCTCCTCCAATTTTTCTTCTATCAATGATTTTCTCTGTTCCACAAATAACCAAATGCAGTCATATGCTGACAACTCAACAGTGCATTCATCCACATATTTCAATTCTGCTCCTTCTTCTCTTGCTCAATCTGCATCTCATCTTGTCATAGCTTTCCTAATAAACCCAGACTTGGACAGTATATCTCAATGGGGTAGAGAAAATCTACCCAAGCTTAATGCCTCCAAGACCCAGTTTCTGTCCATCTCTATCGAAAACTCCTCCCAACCCTCATCTCTCCTTTGATGGTTCTGTAATCCCACCTCTTGACCCAATGAGCATACTTGTTATTACTGTAACAGTCTCTCTTTTTTGGAAACCCACATTACAGAAATAGTTAATTTTGTCTCCAAGAAACTAGGTGTCCTGCTTAGATGTTGAAAATTCTCTGCTGAACAGTTGCTTTATTTATACAAAGGATTGATTCGTCCTGGTATGGAGTACTGCACTTACATCTGGGGTGGTTCTAGCCATGCATCCTTAATTGACAGAGTTGAGTCAAAAGCAGTCTGACTTATAAACTCTCCTAGGCTAACTTACAAATATGACCCTATTACCCCATGCCACAACGCTGGTTCACTTTCCCTCTTTTATAGGTATCACTTTGGTTTTGTGAGAGCTAGCTGCTTGTGTGCCCCCATCACTAGCTAGACAATGCAATACTCAGCAAGCTGATGTGTCACATGATTACTGTGAGGTCACTGGCAACTCAAGGATGGGCCACTTTGATAACTGTTTCTTTCCCTAATACTCGAATGTTTGGAACTCTACCTTCTCATGTCTTGCCCAATACCTGACCTGGCACACTTCAAAATACAGGTTTTTCATTTCAAAAATTCACACATACTTTTCTTTGCCTCCTCTTTTTCCCTTTCATAATCCTCTCAATATTTCAATTATGGGCCAGCCTTGCTGTGGACTTGGTCTGTTATTGAAGCCTCTGATATGAGAGAGAGAGAGAGAGAGAGAGAGAGAGAGAGAGAGAGAGAGAGAGAGAGAGAGAGAGAGAGAGAGAGAGAGAGAGAGAGAGAGAAGAGAGAGAGAGAGAGAGAGAAAGAGAAAGAGAGAAAGAGAGAGAGAGAGAGAGAGAGAGAGAGAGAGAGAGAGAGAGAGAGAGAGAGAGAGAGAGAGAGAGAGAGAGAGAGACCTGCATGCTTGGAGGGCAAGATACTAGCTCTCCTACTAAGAAAGTAAACACAATCAAATTCAGTTTCTTCTCCATGTCTGTAAATTGATATCTTTTAAAGTTGTATGAAATACATTTCTACCTGCACAGAATGAGACAAAAAATGTACTGTAAAAGCAAAGTTAGCTTTGTAAACTCAATAGGCACTTTTAGCATATTTTTGTACATTATATAATGACAATAATAATCATTTTCCTTTTATTAGAATCAATATGATTTATACATATTGTTTACCAGATGGGCATGTTTACCATTCACATGAAGCAAACAACTTTCAATTGTTTTTATCACATGAGGAAATAGATACTCAACTGTGTCCTAAAAATAATAACTTACTTCACTTGTCAGCTGTAGAGTTGACAATGAAATAAAACATGGATAAATGGGGGCTCCAGAGGAGTGACTTTACTAAGTGTACTTTTGAGGCCATTTTAGGCATCAATTAGTCACACCTCATTTTTGACAAGATTTGTGATTCTAAGAATCCCATGGTGGTGTACTTTAAGGAACTTTAATAGATGCCCCTTCGACAGAGAACAGGTAAACAATATCAGGCAAACAACAAAACATACACAGAGTTACCTGCTTAAGAGACTTGTACCATTCAAATGTAGCTTTGTGGAATTGGGACTCCTGTTTCTTATCTATCAAAGGCCAGCAATCACGGAACACTTTAATTGCTTTCTCTCGATCGATACACATGAATAAAAAATGAAGTAGCATTTCTCCAAGTCTCTTATTCATGTGGACAAACATTTTCTGAAAAAATACATATCTGTATTACATCACTGTTCACATGGACAAACATTCTCAGAAATATACAAAGCTCTGCTGTATTACATCACTGTTTTCAATTCTATTATCCTTCCACAACATTTACTTTCAACAAAGTATTGTTCGTGGATGAATTTTCATCATATGCATAAACAGGAGTACTGAACATCCCTAAAACCAGCTTACTGCAAATCATCAAGCAATGTATGAAACTCGAGGGATAGAAATATATGAATGCAGTAATTCTGAATTCTCATATACATTTTCTTTTAATACCTGTCTGCTATTTCCTGTAAAACAAAATGCTTTCATACTTAAAAAAATCATGGAAAATATCTCATAATGCTTCCCCAAGCCAAAAGATACCCAATAAATATGAACCAAAAAATCACAGAATCCTCTACAAGAGTAACAATTAATTATTTACAAACATTAATGTTCCCCAACAGAAATTTCAATGACATTCAAATTCAAAATAAAAAATAGCCTTCATACTGAGAAATCAAGCAAAGCTAAGACCCTCACAATAATATCAAAAATTGCAGGTACTACTTCAGGTAATCTTTTAGCCCAATAACTTTTTTGTTATGAAACTGAAATATGACATAACAAAATCCTTCTATACTTGAAATAATCACTGAATATATCTAATAACGCTTCCCTAGCAAAAAGATATCTGATAAATATGAACCAAATAATCACAATCTTCTAAAAGAGCAATAATGATTTATTTATTTGCAGGCCTTCATTTCCCCAAAAATAATTTTGAGCCCCAAGTCGAATTCAGCATGAAAAACAGTCCTTTAACGGAGAAGTTTTCCAACAAATCTATTACCTTGACAAAAGCACCAAAAATTAGAAGTAGTAGTTCAGGCAATTTTTTAGGCCAAAAACCTTTTTATTTTAAAACTGAAATGCTACATAATGAAATACTTCTATACTTAAGATAATCATGGCAAATATCTTATAATGCTTCCCAAAGCAAGCAGATAACCAACAAATATGAACCAAGTAATCACAGAATCTTCTAAAAGAGTAACATTAATTACTTACTTACAAGCCTTAATATCCCCCAATATATATTTCAACCCCAGATTCAAATTCAGCATGAAAAATAGTCCTTATATAGGAGTTTTCAAACAAATCTATTTTTTCTTTTTAAACTTGATTGCCATTTCCTACATTAGTGAGGTAGCACCAAGAAACAGACAAAGAAAGACCCATCCACTCATATACACACATACATACATTCCAGCACATACATGTACATATATAAATGCATACACACACACATTATATTCTTTTTATTCTATTATACTTGACTGCTGTTTCCCGCACAGAGGAAGTGCCAGGAAACAGACAAGGAAAGACCCAACCATTCATATACACATATTTATCTATTTTATTTTGCTTTGTTGCTGTCTCCCACATTTGCGAGGTAGAGCAAGGAAACAGACGAAAGAAATGGCCCAACCCACCCCATACACAATGTATATACATACACGTCCACACACTCAAATATACATACCTATACATCTCAATGTACACATATATATAGACACACAGTCATATACATATATACATATGTACATAATTCATACTGTCTGCCTTTATTTATTCCCATCGCTACCTCACCACACATGGAATAACATCCCCCTCCCCCCTCATGTGTGCGAGGTAGCGCTAGGAAAAGATAACAAAGGCCCCATTCGTTCACACTCAGTCTCTACTGTCATGTAATAATGCCCAAAACCACAGCTCCCTTTCCACATCCAGGCCCCACACAACTTTCCATGGTTTACCCCAGACACTTTACATGCCCTGATTCAATCCATTGACAGCACGTCAACCCCGGTATACCACATCGATCCAATTCACTCTATTCCTTGCCTGCCTTTCACCCTCCTGCATGTTCAGGCCCCGATCACTCAAAATCTTTTTCACTCCATCTTTCCACCTCCAATTTGGTCTCCCTCTTCTCCTCGTTCCCTCCACCTCCGACACATATATCCTCTTGGTCAATCTTTCCTCACTCATTCTCTCCATGTGCCCAAACCATTTCAAAACACCCTTTTCTGCTCTCTCAACCACGCTCTTTTTATTTCCACACATCTCTCTTACCCTTACATTACTTACTCGATCAAACCACCTCACACCACATACTGTCATCAAACATCTCATTTTCACCACACCCACCCTCCTCCGCACAACTCTATCCATAGCCCACGCCTCGCAACCATACAACATTGTTGGAACCACTATTCCTTCAAACATACCCAATTTTTGCTTTCCGAGATAATGTTATCGACTTCCAAACATTCTTCAAGGCTCCCAGGATTTTCGCCCCCTCCCCCACCCTATGATTCACTTCCGCTTCCATGGTTCCATCCACTGCCAGATCCACTCCCAGATATCTAAAACACTTTACTTCCTCCAGTTTTTCTCCATTCAAACTTACCTCCCAATTGACTTGACCCTCAACCCTACTGTACCTAATAACCTTACTCTTATTCACATTTACTCTTAACTTTCTTCTTTCACACACTTTACCAAACTCAGTCACCAGCTTCTGCAGTTTCTCACATGAATCAGCCACCAGCGCTGTATCATCAGCAAACAACAACTGACTCACTTCCCAAGCTCTCTCATCTCCAACAGACTTCATACTTGCCCCTCTTTCCAAAACTCTTGCATTCACCTTCCTAACAACCCCAACCATAAACAAATTAAACGACCATGGAGACATCACACACCCCTGCTGCAAACCTACATTCACTGAGAACCAATCACTTTCCTCTCTTCCTACATGTACACATGCCTTACATCCTCGATAAAAACTTTTCACTGCTTCTAACAACTTGCCTCCCACATCATATATTCTTAGTACCTTCCACAGAGCATCTCTATCAACTCTATCATATGCCTTCTCCAGATCCATAAATGATACATATATATATATACATACACGGCCAAACACGTACATATACATACATGTACATATCAACATATACATATATACATACAAATTCAAGGCCATATACATATATTACCCATGTACATATCCATACTCGACTGCCTTCATCCATTCTCAGCGCCACCTCACCCCACAGGAAACACCACTGCCACCCCCTGCATCAGCGATGTAGCGACAGGAAAACAGGTGAAAAATGGCCACATTCATTCACCTTCAGTCTCTAGCTGTTATGTGTAATGCACCAAAACCACATCTCCCTTTCCACATCCAGGGCTCACAGACCTTTCCATGGTTTAACCCAGACAATTCACACGCCCTGATTCAGTCCATTGACAGCATGTAGACCCTGGTATACGACATCACTCCAATTCACTCTTTCTCATGCGTGCCTCTCACTTTCCTCAAGCGTACTACATATACATATATTCACATGTACATATCCAGTGAAAAGTTTTTATCGAGGATGTAAGGCATGTGTACGTGTAGGAAGAGAGGAAAGTGATTGGTTCTCAGTGAATGTAGGTTTGCGGTAGGGGTGTGTGATGTCTCCATGGTTGTTTAATTTGTTTATGGATGGGGTTGTTAGGGAGGTGAATGCAAGAGTTTTGGAAAGAGGGGCAAGTATTAAGTCTGTTGGGGATGAGAGAGCTTGGGAAGTGAGTCAGTTGTTGTTCGCTGATGATAGAGCGCTGGTGGCTGATTCATGTGAGAAACTGTAGAAGCTGGTGACTGAGTTTGGTAAAGTGTGTGAAAGAAGAAAGTTAAGAGTAAATGTGAATAAGAGCAAGGTAATTAGGTACAGTAGGGTTGAGGGTCAAGTCAACTGGGAGGTAAGTTTGAATGAAGAAAAACTGGAGGAAGTAAAGTGTTTTAGATATCTGGGAGTGGATCTGGCAGCGGATGGAACCATGGAAGTGGAAGTGGATCATAGGGTGGGGGAGGGGGCGAAAATCCTGGGAGCCTTGAAGAATGTGTGGAAGTCGAGAACATTATCTCTGAAAGCAAAAATGGGTATGTTTGAAGGAATAGTGGTTCCAACAATTTTGTATGGTTGCGAGGCTTGGGCTATGGATAGAGTTGTGCGCAGGAGGATGGATGTGCTGGAAATGAGATGTTTGAGGACAATGTGTGGTGTGAGGTGGTTTGATCGAGTAAGTAACGTAAGGGTAAGAGAGATGTGTGGAAATAAAAAGAGCGTGGTTGAGAGAGCAGAAGAGGGTGTTTTGAAATGGTTTGGGCACATGGAGAGAATGAGTGAGGAAAGATTGACCAAGAGGATATATGTGTCGGAGGTGGAGGGAACGAGGAGAAGTGGGAGACCAAATTGGAGGTGGAAAGATGGAGTGAAAAAGATTTTGTGTGATCGGGGCCTGAACATGCAGGAGGGTGAAAGGAGGGCAAGGAATAGAGTGAATTGGATCGATGTGGTATACCGGGGTTGACGTGCTGTCAGTGGATTGAATCAGGGCATGTGAAGCGTCTGGGGTAAACCATGGAAAGCTGTGTAAGTATGTACATTTGCGTGTGTGGACGTATGTATATACATGTGTATGGGGGTGGGTTGGGCCATTTCTTTCGTCTGTTTCCTTGCGCTACCTCGCAAACGCGGGAGACAGCGACAAAGCAAAAAAAAAAAAAAAAAAAAAACATTCATACCTGTTTGCCTTCATTCATTGCTGGCGCCACCCTCCCCGAAAGGAAACAACATCGCCACCCCCTTGCATCAGCGAGGTAGCACTAGGAAACAGACAAAGAAAGACCACATCTACTCACACTCATTCTCTAGCTGTCATGGAAATGCACTGAAACCACAGCTCCCTATCCACATCCAGGCCACAAAGACCTTCCCAAGGTTTACACTGGAGGTTTCACATGCTTTGGTTCAGTCCACTGACAACACATGGACCCCAGTATACATCATTCCAATTCCCTCTATTCCATGCACGCCTTTCCCCCTCCTGCATTTTCACGCCCTGATCGCTCAAAATCTTTCACTTCATCCTTTCTCCTGCAATTTGGTCTCCCGCTTATCCTTTTACCCTACACCTCTGACACATATATCCTCTTTGTCAACCTTTCCCCACTCATTCTCTCTATATGTCCAAACCATTTCAACACACCCTCTTCTACTCTCTCAGCCATACTGTTTTTGTTACCACACATCTCTCTTACCCTTTCATTACATATTTGATTAAACCACCTAACACCACATTACTGTCCTCAAACATTTCCTTTCCTACACATTCACCCCTTCCACACAACCATATCTATAGCCCATGCCTAACAGCCATATAATACTCCTGGAACTAATATTCTTTCAAACATACCCATTTTTGCTCTCCGAGATAATGTTCTCTCTTTCCACACATTCTTCATCACTCCCAGTCCCTTCACCCCGCCTCATCTTATGACTCATTTTCACTTCCATAGTTCCATTTGCTGCCAAGTCCACTCCCAGATACCTATAACACCTCACTTCCTCCAATTTTTCTCTACTCAAACTTACCTTCCAAAACTTTTCCTGGTATACTTAACAGACTGATTCCCTTACAATTGCTACATATATCCTTATCTCCTTTTCCTCTGAATTAAGGATAGCTTTCACCCAGTCCTCAGGCACAACCTTCTGCTTCCATACTAAATTACTTACCACATGCATCCACTCTGTCACACCTACTCATCAATACTTCACCTTTTCAGCTGTAATCCACTCCAGGTGCTTTTCTTAAAATCAGCTGCATTATAGCCCTTTTTAACTCCCTCCTTGCTATAGGCCCCTGCACTTGTGTCCTTTTCTTTTCATCCTCCATATCCATGCATGTATCAAATGCTGCCTCATCTTCACCAACATTCATCAGTTCTTCAAAATACCCTTTCCATCATATTTTCACTTCCTCTTTTTTATTCAGTAATTCCCTTTCCTTACTTCTCACATTAAATTTCCACTCTCCTTTCACACCTACTTCCAGAGCAATTTCATATTTTCCTTCAGCTTTTTACCAAACTTTCTTTCAAAATCCTCATCTGGTCTTTCTTTGCTTTCCTATGTCAGCTTCTTAACATTTGGCTTACACATCTTATATTCTTCCCTCTTCCTATGCTGAACTTTCACTGGTTCATTCCTTTTGAATACTCTACCATATGTCTTTTTGTTCTCTTCAAAAGCATTTCTAATTTCATCCGTCCAACTTACATTTCCACTCTTATTCTTATATCTCACAACCTTGTATCCAACTACTATTTCTATAACATTTAACAGATTTTTTGAAACATTTTAAACACCACATTTACACTTGACTGCATTGCTACATTTACTGCACTTTCATCTGAACATTTTGTCACCTTTCTTTAATGCTCTTCCTCGCATTTTTTCTGATGCATGTTTTCTCTTGCCAAAACTTTTATTTCCATCCTAACTTATGCCAAATTTCCACTTCTCCTTGATCCTCACCTCCACAAGGACTGCAAAATGATCAGAATCTCCAAAGAATCCTCAAACAATTACAGCATCTAGCACAACCTTTCATTCACTGCCACATATTCAATCAAACCCATTTGTTCTTCCCTTCCATCATTTCTAATCCATGAACATCTGTGAATCATCTTGTCCTTAAGAAAAAGTGTTTGCGAGGAATAAACCCATCTCAGCACAGACATCCATCAAATAACTTCCATTCTTATTCACTCTAAGTGCTCCCCACACACCAACCATCTTGCCAATTTCATCACATCTCACATTCACATTCATATCACCTATTACAGCCTCCTTCTTCTTCCCAAACCTAATCATACAGTCATTCAAATTTCTCCAGAAATGCTTCACTTCATCTGTACCTAACACATTTTTCATATAAACAAAACCATGCATCCTTCATATTTCTAATCTTTCCTTTAACCCACAATATTCTTGATCCATGACATCCATGATCACTGTGACACCCTCTTACATTTTTTGTGAGCACAACTGCACATCCTTCTTTCCCTCTTCCATGATATATTTCATTAATTCCTGTCCATTCAATTCCTCCTTCCACACCTTCCCACAATTTGCATTAAATACTTCCATTTTCACTCCATTCACCCTTTCCAAGGATATTGGTTTCCCCAATCTCCAACACATTCTCTACTACTCCTTAAACCACACTGTTCCTCCCTGTTCTGATGTTCTGTACATGCCTTCATCCTCTCAATCACCACTCTTCCATACAACTTAACAGGTTCACTAAACAAACTTATACCTCTCAGTGAATGGACACATATGCAGTACATTAATATAGTAAGTGCTCATGCATATAAATTCTGGGATGCAATTAATATTTTCACCTGGTTTACTGGTGTCCTCAAACTGTGCTCTAGAGCAGATGCATCCAAACCAAGGATCAGCAGAGATGAGTACAACCTTTGACCTTTATCCCTTGGATCATCCAGAGGAAGGTATTGAGTCATCATTTTTAAATTCTTCAACCTGGAATGGAAATTACTATGATACATGATCTTCAATTATAAAAATGAAGGTAGCAAGTATGAATATGTAAATGTGTATATATGTATATGTGTGTATGTATATGTATGCATACACTGAAATGTATAGGCATGTATATGTGCGTGTGCGGGAGTGTATGTATATGTGTATGTGGGTGGGTTGGGCCATTCTTTTGTCTGTTTCCTTGCGCTACCTTGCTAAGGTGGGAGACAGCAACAAAGTATAATACATATATAAATGATAATAAAAATCAATGATAATAAAATGATAATAAAAATTGAAGGAATAGTGGTTCCAACAATGTTGTATGGTTGCGAGGCGTGGGCTATGGATAGAGTTGTGCGCAGGAGGATGGATGTGCTGGAAATGAGATGTTTGAGGACAATGTGTGGTGTGAGGTGGTTTGATCGAGTAAGTAACGTAAGGGTAAGAGAGATGTGTGGAAATAAAAAGAGCGTGGTTGAGAGAGCAGAAGAGGGTGTTTTGAAATGGTTTGGGCACATGGAGAGAATGAGTGAGGAAAGATTGACCAAGAGGATATATGTGTCGGAGGTGGAGGGAACGAGGAGAAGAGGGAGACCAAATTGGAGGTGGAAAGATGGAGTGAATAAGATTTTGTGTGATCGGGGCCTGAACATGCAGGAGGGTGAAAGGAGGGCAAGGAATAGAGTGAATTGGAGCGATGTGGTATACCGGGGTTGACGTGCTGTCAGTGGATTGAATCAAGGCATGTGAAGCGTCTGGGGTAAACCATGGAAAGCTGTGTAGGTATGTATATTTGCGTGTGTGGACGTATGTATATACATGTGTATGGGGGTGGGTTGGGCCATTTCTTTCGTCTGTTTCCTTGCGCTACCTCGCAAACGCGGGAGACAGCGACAAAGCAAAAAAAAAAAAAAAAAATAAAAATCATTATATCTTATTCATACAAATCATTTTGATACCTGGTCTTTATAAATTAAGAAAAGGGATTTTAGATGGTCAGAATCATTTTTTCATGTTAGAGGCTCCAGTCACAGAAAAAGTCTATATCAAGGATAGGCTTTAATTGAAATATAGCAATGTTAACAAAAGGGAAATGAGACAAGGGAGAGTATCTATGAACTTTGGAGGAAGTGAAAAACCTGTCTTTTAAAATGTGCCAGGTCAGAGTTATTGGGAAAGACATAAGACAGAAGATTTCCAAAGCTCTGAGGTGTAGGGAAAGAAACAGGTACCAAAACAGCCCACCCTTGAGTTGACAATGGCCTAACAGTAATCATTTGACACAACAGCATACTGAGTACTGCATGGTCTAGCTAGTGGTGGGGGTAGACAAGAAGACAGCTCTTGGGAGCAAAAACCAAAGATATACATACAGAAGGAAAGTGAACTAACATTGCAGCATACAGCAAGTGGCTCAGGACTTGAGAGTTGATAAGTCAGACCACTTTCAAATCAACTATCAAGTAAGGATACAGAGCTTAGAATCATTCCAGACATGACAGTAGTATTCCATACAAGGATAGGTCAGTCCTTTGTATGAATGGAGCAACTGTTTGTAAAAAAAGAAATATCAACATCTAAGCAAGATTCCCAATTTCTTAAAGGCAAACTTAGCCATTTCCATGATGTGGGATTTCTAAGATAGTGTGGATGTTATAGTAATACCAAATATGTTCATTGAGAGGTGGATTACAGACCTGTCAAAGGAGAGGGGAAAACTGTGAGGAATTTTCTACTAAGAGATGGAGAGAAAATGGGCCTTGGAGGCATTAACTTAACATCTTATCTACCCTACTGAGAAATACTATCCAAGTCCAAGTTCATAATGGAAGTTGTGTCGAGATGAGATGCAGATAAAGTGAGAGGAAAAGGAGCAGACTTGAAGATTGTGGAGGAATGCATTGTTGCGTCATCAGTGTATGAATGCATTTGGTTATTTGTAGAAGGTAAATTGTTCATAGAAAGAAAGAAACAGTGTAGGAGACAGGATAGAATCTTTGAAGGGCACTGCCGCTGATAGAGAATGAGGAATAAGCAGATCTATCAACAACCATGGAGACAGATTAACCAGAGAAGAAGCTAGATATGAAGGGGTAAAGTGAGGGAAAGGAAACCCAAGAAGGAAGCTTAGAAATGAGACTCCAATGCCACACCTTGTCAAAAGCTTTGGATGTAACAAAAGCAACTACAAAGAATTCCCCAATATCTCTTGGGGATGATGAACAGACATTTGTAAGATAAATCACCAGTGGATCTCATCTAATTTAATGGATGCTATATTGGTGATCAGAGAGGAAACTGAGATTCAAGATGTCTGATGATATGGCAGTTGAGGAGGGATTCATGGACTTTGGAAATGATAGATGTCAAAGCAACAGAACTACAATTACAGGGGTTAGAATGGTCATCCTTCTTAGGAGTGGGGTGTATCAATGCATGCTTTCAAGGAAGGAAAAATTGAGGTTTTTAAAAAACAGATCAGACAAACAAGCAAAGGTAAAGGTTCAGAGACATGCTTTTTCAGTAAAAGGGGATGGATGTCACCAGGATCATATGGATACATCTCAACATAAATATATATATATACACAGCACATAAATCTACAAGCTCTTCACCATTTCCATTTACAACACTGAACACCCCATGTATACCAATTACTCCCTCAACTGCCACATTACTCACCTTTGCATTCAAATCACCCATCACTATAACCCGGTCTCGTGCATCAAAACCACTAACACACTCATTCAGCTGCTCCCAAAACACTAGCCTTTCATGATCTTTCTTCTCATGCCCAGGTGCATATGCACCAATAATCACCCATCTCTCTCCATCAACTTTCAGTTTTACCCATATTAATCGAGAATTTACTTTCTTACATTCTATCACATACTCCAACAACTCCTGTTTCAGGAGTACTGCTACTCCTTCCCTTGCTCTTGTCCTCTCACTAACCCCTGACTTTACTCCCAAGACCTTCCCAAACCACTCTTCCCCTTTACCCTTGAGCTTCGTTTCACTCAGAGCCAAAACATCCAGGTTCCTTTCCTCAAACATACTACCTATCTCTCCTTTTTTTCACATCTTGGTTACATCCACACACATTTAGACACCCCAGTCTGAGCCTTCAAGGAGGATGAGCACTCCCCGCGTGACTCCTTCTTCTGTTTCCCATTTTAGAAAGTTAAAAAAAAATATACAAGGAGGGGAGGATTTCTGGCCCCCCGCTCCCGTCCCCTATATATAGATATATATATATATATATATATATATATATATATATATATATATATATATATATATATATATATATTTGATATCGTAAACAGAGAAGAGGTAGTAAAAGCTTTGCAGAAGATGAAAGCCGGCAAGGCAGCAGGTTTGGATGGTATTGCAGTGGAATTTATTAAAAAAGGGGGCGACTATCACTGACTGGTTGGTAAGGTTATTTAATGTATGTATGACTCATGGTGAGGTGCCTGAGGATTGGCGGAATGCGTGCACAGTGCCATTGTACAAAGGCAAAGGGGATAAGAGTGAGTGCTCAAATTACAGAGGTATAAGTTTGTTGAGTATTCCTGGTAAATTATATGGGAGGGTATTGATTGAGAGGGTGAAGGCATGTACAGAGCATCAGATTGGGGAAGAGCAGTGTGGTTTCAGAAGTGGTAGAGGATGTGTGGATCAGGTGTTTGCTTTGAAGAATGTATGTGAGAAATACTTAGAAAAGCAAATGGATTTGTATGTAGCATTTATGGATCTGGAGAAGGCATATGATAGAGTTGATAGAGATGCTCTGTGGAAGGTATTAAGAATATATGGTGTGGGAGGCAAGTTGTTAGAAGCAGTGAAAAGTTTTTATTGAGGATGTAAGGCATGTGTACATGTAGGAAGAGAGGAAAGTGATTGGTTCTCAGTGAATGTAGGTTTGCAGCAGGGGTGTGTGATGTCTCCATGGTTGTTTAATTTGTTTATGGATGGGGTTGTTAGGGAGGTGAATGCAAGAGTTTTGGAAAGAGGGGCAAGTATGATGTCTGTTGGGGATGAGAGAGCTTGGGAAGTAAGTCAGTTGTTGTTCGCTGATGATACAGCGCTGGTGGCTGATTCATGTGAGAAACTGGAGAAGCTGGAGACTGAGTTTGGTAAAGTGTGTGAAAGAAGAAAGTTAAGAGTAAATGTGAATAAGAGCAAGGTAATTAGGTACAGTAGGGTTGAGGGTCAAGTCCATTGGGAGGTAAGTTTGAATGGAGAAAAACTGGAGGAAGTAAAGTGTTTTAGATATCTGGGAGTGGATCTGGCAGCGGATGGAACCATGGAAGCGGAAGTGGATCATAGGGTGGGGGAGGGGGCGAAAATTCTGGGAGCCTTGATGAATGTGTGGAAGTCGATAACATTATCTCGGAAAGCAAAAATGGGTATGTTTGAAGGAATAGTGGTTCCAACAATGTTGTATGGTTGCGAGGCGTGGGCTATGGATAGAGTTGTGCGCATGAGGATGGATGTGCTGGAAATGAGATGTTTGAGGACAATGTGTGGTGTGAGGTGGTTTGATTGAGTAAGTAACGTAAGGGTAAGAGAGATGTGTGGAAAGAAAAAGAGCGTGGTTGAGAAAGCAGAAGAGGGTGTTTTGAAATGGTTTGGGCACATGGAGAGAATGAGTGAGGAAAGATTGACCAAGAGGATATATGTGTCGGAGGTGGAGGGAACGAGGAGAAGTGGGAGACCAAATTGGAGGTGGAAAGATGGAGAGAAAAAGATTTTGTGTGATCAGGGCCTGAACATGCAGGAGGGTGAAAGGAGGGCAAGGAATAGAGTGAATTGGATCGATGTGGTATACCGGGGTTGATGTGCTGTCAGTGAATTGAATCAGGGCATGTGAAGCGTCTGGGGTAAACCATGGAAAGCTGTGTAGGTATGTATATTTGCGTGTGTGGACGTATGTATATACATGTGTATGGGGGTGGGTTGGGCCATTTCTTTCGTCTGTTACCTTGCACTACCTCGCAAACGCGGGAGACAGCGACAAAAAAAAAAAAATATAATATATATATATATATATATATATATATATATATATATATATATATATATATATATATAATTTGTCAATAAGTATATGTATGTATGTGTACATGTATGTCCATGTAGGAATAAATGCGTGTATATGAGTAGATGGCTCTTCATGTTTCCTGCCGCTACCTCGCTAACGCGGGAAACGGCGAAGAAGTATAATAAGAAAATATATTTTACCATTATCACCTTTTTTTTTGTTTTCTACAATATAGTTTTCAGCAACTTTTACTCTAGTTTCTGAGCATTATATATTACCATTGTAAAACAAAGTTACTTAATATCATGAGCTATTTTGATACGAAGCTAAACTAGCAAAATACCCTTATATTCTTTGTCGTTAGTCGGGAGGGATATGAACAGGGTAAATGTAAGGTTAATCCATGTAAAAGCAGATGTAACTGTTTCATATATGAACAAGATAAAGGGGAATCTTGCAATTTCTTGTGATTTCCGTTTAATCTAATTCTGACCTCCCTAAAATACTTTTCAGTTTCATTACAGTTAAATTGTAATAAGTAAATATGGGTTTTTACGCCTATAAAGATGATCTGAATGAATAAAACGATGTTAATAGAAAAACAAATTAACTAACATATGGTAACCCCTAATCCGAGGGCTTGGCTATTTAGGATCCCTGCTAAAGCTACCCATAACTACCCACAGCCTTAAGTTCATTTTGGTCACCACATCAGCCCCATTACAAACCCTCAGTAGCTTTCCTAAACTATACTTCTAAAATACTCTAAAATTTAAACCTTGTTATGTATCAGCCCCTAGGTAAATCAGCGTCCAATTTCTCAAAACATTCGCCCCTACGCTTTACTCATTAAATGAAGTTGCAAGTGAGACCACAGTAACGTTATCCTTTGATATCATTTATATCAAAATGATTTCAGTACTCACCTATTGATACATTAACACCGTAACATTTTGTAAAGTTGTCTTCCGTCCCGCCCAAACAAAACATAAACTTCTGATGATAACTTTAAAGAGGTTCGTATTACTAAGATCTATTTAAAATAATATCCTTTTTATTGAACACCTTACTTCTTATTAGTTTTTTAAAAGTAGCATAATTCAATTGCTTAACCAAAAATACTTTCGGAAGTATATTTCGTATTTGTTTTTATGTACAATAATATATGTTATGGTGTCTGGAAATATAGAGACTGAGGGAAAAAAAAATTTTAACTCGGCAGTCATTTCCATTCAGGTTTTCACTAGCCTCTGAATAAATATCTACAGAATTATGATATTGCTTCAGCTTTTTAGAAATATTTCTAGTAATTTTCCTATCATTTTTTGATTATACATAAGAAAAATTTCTGACAAAGAATTTATGACGTGACTTTTACGAGATCTTAGCTAGAACGCTACAGGTAGTACATGCAGAATCAATGTACAAAGTTGTAATTCAGTACATAATAGTTACATAAATCTCTGCACTGTATATGCTGTAGTTCAATGCACAGGTTATTTCTCCTCATACTTATGATTATTACTTACAATCTTTCTTATCTCATTATTTATAATAATTTTTCTCGTCTTTCATTCTTGGGCTGCAAGAGCCAAACATTGGTCAAATGCCCATGGTTTATGTGATGGATACTCCTGCTCTTGAAGATGAACACAATAAAGATTATGTGTAACCGTAAGACCAACTTCTCTCAAAATTGAGCAAGTACTTACAATCTCTGAGAAATAACCAATAAAGACAGGAGTGTTGAAGCGAGTACTTACAATCCCTAAGATATAATCAGTAAGGATAGTAGTGTTGATACTTGATGATATATAACAAAAGTAATATGGACATGAAATAATCTTTCAAGCCGCTTCACAAATAAATTCTTATATCTATCATAGATATATATCAAACTATTCCATACCTGAAATCTCCCAATTCCCAGTGTATTATCTCTTGATCAAAAATGAAGGTATCTGAAAAAAATGGAATATATTAAGAACATAACGAACAATAAGACATCTGTGAGATTACTAATTCTAAATGAGACATATGCCCATACAAGTCAAGTATGGAGGTATAAGCCAAGTGGGTACTGGGGAATAGGTCACTATGATAAGTATCATAGCACTTACCTAAAGGAATATTTGACTCTGGCATGGATCACAAGCTGCACAGGCTGTTTCTTGTGAAATCATCTTTACCCCTGCTCACAATTCTTTTTCAAAGGCTAAAATGAAAATGCAACCACATTCACTTTGTTCCATGTTAAGTTCCAAAAATTTTACTGCTCATAAAAGAACGAGTAGGAAGTATGAATAGGAAGAGAGGAGAGTGATTGGTTCCCAGTGAAGGTAGGTCTGCGGCAGGGATGTGTGATGTCCCAATGGTTGTTTAATTTGTTAATGGATGAGGTGGTTAGGAAGGTAAATGTAAGAGTTTTGGAAAGAGGGGAGAGTATGCAGTCTGTTGGGGATGAGAAGGTCTGAGAAGTGAGTCAGTTGTTAGCCGATGATACAGAACTGTTGGATGATTCGAGTGAGAAACTGCAGATGTTAGTGGCTGAGTTTGGAAAAGTGTGTGAAAGAGAAAGTTGAGAGTAAATGTGAATAAGAGCAAGGTTATTAGGTTCAGCAGGGTTGAGATACAAGTTAGTTGTGAAGTATGTCAGATATCTGGGAGTATACATAGCAGCGAATGGAACCATGGAAGCAGAATTGAGTCACTGGGTGAGGGAGGGGGCGAAGGTTTTGGGTGCGATGTAGATGTGTGGAAGGAGAGAACGTTATCTCGGAGAGCAAAAAGTGGGTATGTTTGAAGGAGGAGTAGTTCCAACAATATGATATGGTTGTGAGGCATGGGCTATAGATAGAGTTGCACGGAGGAGGATAGATGTGTTGGAAATGAAATGCCTGAGGACTATATTTGGTGGGAGGTAGTTTGATCGAGTAAGTAATAAAAGGATAAGAGGGATGTGTGGAAATAAAAAGAGTGTGGTTGAGAGAACGGAAGAGGGTGTGTTGAAATGGTTTGGACTTACGGAGAGAATGAGTGAGGAAAGGTTGACAAAGAGGATATATGTGTCAGATGTGGAGGGAAGAAGGGGAAGCGGAAGACCAAGTTGGAGGTGGAAGGATGGAGTGAAAAATATTTTGAGCGATGGGGCCTGAACATACAGGAGGGTGGGAAGCGTGCAAGGAACAGAGTGAATTGGAACGATGTGGTATACCGGCTTCGACGTGCTGTCAGTGGACTGAATCAGTGCATATGAAACGTCTTGGGTAAACCAAGGAAAGGTCTGTGTGACCTGGATGTGGATAGGGAGCTTTAGTTTCGGTGCATCACACATGACAGCTAGAGACTGAATATGAACGAATGTGGACTTTTGTTTCCGTTTTCCTGGCGCTACCTCGCTGAAGCGGGGATAGCGTCGCTGTTTCCTGTGGGGCGGGGTAGCGCCAGAAATGGATGAAGGCAAGCAATTATGAATATGTGCATATGTATATATGTTAATGTCTGTGTGTGTTCGTATATGTATGCATATGTTGATATGTATATGTATGTGTATGTGCGTACGTGGGCGTTTATGTGTATATATGTGTATATGAGTGGATGGGTCATTCTTCGTCTGTTTCCTGGCGCTACCTCGCTACCTTCATTTTTTTTTATTTATCTATTTATTTATTTATCAATTTATTTATTATACTTTGCCGCTGTCTTCCGTGTTATCGAGGTAGCGCAGGGAAACAGACGAAAGAATGCCCCAACCCACCACATACACATGTATCTACATAAACGCCCACACACGCACATATACATACCTATACATTTCAATGTATACATACATATACATACACAGACATATACACATGTACATATTCATATATGCTGTCTTCATCCATTCTGCCGCCACCCCAATACACATGAAATGGCACCCCCCCCCCCCCCACCTGCGTGCGCGCGAGGTAGCACTAGGAAAACACAACAAAAGCCACATTCGTTCACACTCAGTCTCTAGCTGTCATGTGTAATGCACCGAAACCACAGTTCCCTTTCCACATCCAGGCCCCACTGAACTTTCCATGGCTTACCCCAGATACTTCACATGCCCTGGTTCAATCCATTAACAGCACGTCGACCCCGGATACCACATCGTTTCAATTCATTCTAGTCCTTGAAGCCTTTCACCCTCCTGTATGTTCAGGCCCCCATCGCTCAAAATCTATTTCACTCCATCCTTCCACCTCCAATTTGGTCTCCAACTTCTCGTTCCCTCCACCTCTGACACATATATCCTCTTTGTCAATCTATCCTTACCCATTCTCTCCATGCGACCAAACCATTTCAATACACCCTCTTCTGCTCTCTCAACCACAATCTTTATTACCACACATCTCTCTTACTGTTTCATTACTTACTCGATCAAACCACCTCATCACGCCACATATTGTCCTCAAACATCTCATTTCCAACACATCCACTATGTACTCGAATACCCTTCGTCTCACGTCGGTGAGCAACGGGGCCTACACCGGTCATTTCCCATCAGGCTCACACAGCCAGCATCTTACCGAACCTAACTGTACAACGCGGGGGTATATGAATACGAACAAAGTGCATATGAAGGCGCACCTTCATAGAACATACAAACCTCCAACAGCCAGGATCGAACCCGGGACCCCTGTGCAACAGGCGGGAGCGTTACTGCTAGGCTATAATGGCCCCTAATAGGGAAATGACTATTCGAATACTATGTACTCGAATACCCTTCGTCTCACGGTGTGGACCCCGTTGCTCACCAACGTGACACGATGGGTTCGATCATGGCTGTTGGAGGTTTATATATATATATATATATATATATATATATATATATATATATATATATATATATATATATATATATATATATATATATCCCTGGGGATAAGGGAGAAAGAATACTTCCCACGTATTCCCTGCGTGTCGTAGAAGGCGACTAAAAGGGGAGGGAGCGGGGGGCTGGAAATCCTCCCCTCTTTTTTTTTTTTTTTTCCAAAAGAAGTAACAGAGAAGGGGGCCAGGTGAGGATATTCCCTAAAAGGTTCAGTTCTCTATTCTTAACGCTACCTCGCTAACGCGGGAAATGGCGAATAGTTTGAAAGAAAAGATATATATATATATATATATATATATATATATATATATATATATATATATATATATATATATATATATATATTGGAAAGGATCACAATTTTGCGCGTGATCAAGATATTCCTATGAGTCCACGGGGAAAATGAAACACGAAAAGTTCCCAAGTGCACTTTCGTGTAATAATCACATCATCAGGGGAGACACAATAGAGAAATATAACAGTCAGTTGATATACATCGAAGAGACGAAGCTACGGCGCCATTTGGTAAACATGTGATTGTCCAAGACATATATCGAGCGTTCATAAACTTATCATTTTACAAGTTTTATCAACAATATTGTTATCTAATTTGTATAGACCATCACTGATATTAAGATTATAATTGTTTGTGTGTCTAATAATAGAAGATTCAATGATATTTCTCGTGGTAACAGAGTTAGAGTTAATAACTGAGATGGCATTACTCCAGTCAATACAATAATCATAGTTTTTAGCGTGATTAAGCAAGGCATTTGATTCTTGTCCCGTTCTTATACTATATTTACGTTGCTTAAGTCTAACATTCTCTCCATGTGACTAAACCATTTCAAAACACCCTTTTCTGCTCTTTCAACCACACTCTTTTTATTACCGCACATCTCTCTTACCCTACTATTACTTACTCGATCAAACCACCTCACTCCACATATTGTCCTCAAACATCTCATTTCCAGCACATCCACCCTCCTCCACACAACTCCATCTACAGCCCACGCCTCGCAACCATATAACATTCTAATATCCCTAGGGATAGGGGAGAAAGAATACTTTCCACGCATTCCTCACGTGTCGTAGAAGGCGACTAAAGGGGACGGGAGCGGGTGGCTGGAAACCCTCCCCTCCTTGTATTTTAACTTTATAAAAGGGGAAACAGAAGAAGGAGTCAAGAGGGGAGTGCTAATCCTCCTCGAAGAATCAGATTGGGGTGTCTAAATGTGTGTGGATGTAACCAAGATGAGAAAAAAAGGAGAGAGAGGTAGAATGTTTGAGGAAAGGAAACTGGATGTTTTGGCTCTGAGTCAAACGAAGCTCAAGGGTAAAGGGGAAGAGTGGTTTGGGAATGTCTTAGGAGTAAAGCCAGAGGTTTGTGAGAGGACAAGAGCAAGGGAAGGAGTAGCACTACTCTTGAAACAGGAGTGGTGGGAGTATGTGATAGAGTGTAAGAAAGTATACTCTGATATGGGTAAAACTGAAAGTTGATAGATAGAGATGGGTGATTATTGGTGTATATGCACCTGGGCATGAGAAGAAAGATCATGAGCGGCAAGTGTTTTGGGAGCAGCTGAGTGAGTGTGTCAGTAGTTTTGATGCACGAAACCGGGTTATAGTGACGGGTGATTCGAATGCAAAGGTGAGTAATGTGGCAGTTGAGGGAATGATTGATGTACATGGGGTGTTCAGTGTTGTAAATAGAAATGGTGAAGAGCTTGTAGATTTATGTGCTGAAAAAAGACTGGTGATTGAGAATACCTGGTTTAAAAAGAGAGATATACATAAGTATACGTATGTAAGTAGGAGAGATGGCCAGAGAGCGTTACTGGATTACGTGTTAATTGATAGGCGCGCGAAAGAGAGACTTTTAGATGTTAATGTGCTGAGAGGTGCAACTGGAGTGATGTCTGATCATGATCTTGTGGAGGCGAAGGTGAAAATTTGTAGAGGTTTTCAGAAAAGATGAGAAAATGCTGGGGTGAAGAGAGAGGTGAGAGTAAGTGAGCTTGGGAAGGAGACTTGTGTGAGGAAGTACCAGGAGAGACTGAGTACAGAATGGAAAAAAAAAAGTGAGAACAAAGGACGTAAGGGGAGTGGGGGAGGAATGGGATGTATTTAGGGAAGCAGTGATGGCTTGCGCAAAAGATGCTTGTGGCATGAGGAGCGTGGGAGGTGGGCAGATCAGAGAGGGTAGTGAGTGGTGGGAAGAAGAAAGATTATTAGTGAAAGAGAAGAGAAAGGCATTTGGACGATTTTTGTAGGGAAATAATGCAAATGACTGGGAGATGTATAAAAAAAAGAGGCAGGAGGGCAAGAGAAAGGTGCAAGAGGTGAAAAAGAGGGCAAATGAGAGTTGGGGTGAGAGAGTATCATTAAATTTTAGGGAGAATAAAAAGATGTTTTGGAAGGAGGTAAATAAAGTGCGTAAGACAAGGGAACAACTGGGAACTTCAGTGAAGGGGGCTAATAGGGAGGTGATAACAAGTAGTGGTGATGTGAGAAGGGGATGGAGTGAGCATTTTGAAGGTTTTTTTTAATGTGTTTGATGATAGAGTGGCAGATATAGGGTGTTTTGGTCGAGGTGGGGAGCAAAGTGAGAGGGTTAGGGAGAATGATTTGGTAAACAGAAAAGAGATAGTAAAAGCTTTGTGGAAGATGAAAGCTGGCAAGGCAGCGGGTTTGGATGGTATTGCAGTGGAATTTATTAAAAAAGGGGTGACTATTGTTGACTGGTTGGTAAGGTTATTTAATGTATGTATGACTCACGGTGAGGTGCCTAAGGATTGGTAGAATGCTTGCATAGTGCCATTGTACAAAGGCAAAGGGGATAAAAGTGAGTGCTCAAATTACAGAGGTATAAGTTTGTTGAGTATTCCTGGGAAATTATATGGGAGGGTATTGATTGAGAGGGTGAAGGCATGTATAGAGCATCAGATTGGGGAAGAGCAGTGTGGTTTCAGAAGTTGTAGAGGATATGTGGATCAGGTGTTTGCATTGAAGAATATATGTGAGAAATACTTAGAAAAGCAAATGGATTTGTATGTAGCATTTATGGATCTGGAGAAGGCATAAGATAAAGTTGATAGAGATGTTCTGTGGAAGGTATTAAGGATATATGGTGTGGGAGGCAAGTTGTTAGAAGCAGTGAAAAGTTTTTATCGAGGATGTAAGGCATGTGTACGTGTAGGAAGAGAGGAAAGCGATTGGTTCTCAGTGAATGTTGGTTTGCGGCAGGGGTGTGTGATGTCTAAATTGGTTGTTTAATTTGTTTATGGATGGGGTTGTTAAGGAGATGAATGCAAGAGTTTTGGAAAGAGGGGCAAGTATGCAGTCTGTTGTGGATGAGAGAGCTTGGGAAGTGAGTCAGTTGTTGTTCGCTGATGATACAGCGAATGATACATGATACAGGCTGATTCGTGTGAGAAACAGCAGAAGCTGGTGACTGAGTTTGGTAGAGTGTGTGAAAGAAGAAAGCTTAGAGTAAATGTGAATAAGAGCAAGGTACAGTAGGGTTGAGGGACAAGTCAAATGGGAGGTTAATTTGAATGGAGAAAAACTGGAGGAAGTGAAGTGTTTTAGATATCTGGGAGTGGATTTGGCAGCGGATAGAACCATGGAAGCTGAAGTGAGTCATATGGTGGGGGAGGGGACGAACGTTGCAGGAGCGTTGAAGAATGTGTGGAAGTCGAGAACATCATCCCGGAAAGCAAAAATGGGCATGTTTGAAGGAATAGTGGTTCCAACAACATATATATATATATATATATATATATATATATATATATATATATATATATATATATATATATATATATATATCAGAGAAGTAATCATCATTCTTGCATAGTATGTCTGTCCACACATTAAACTGTTGGAGTAGTTTTGCACCTTCGGCACACAGGAACAAAAATATCTAATACATCTAGCATCGATGGCGTACTTCATGACTTCCTATATGAATATCAAGAGGGAAAAGCCAACATTGAGCGCCTTGCATAAGGAAATGGAGAGTATATGATGAATTAAAAAGTTTCTTATCATCTTTAATGTGCAATAGGTTCTCTACGTCATAGTATATAGTGTTTTACTCCACACAACCACACGACAACATAAACTGAATTTCCTGGGCGGTTTGGTGAGTGAGCGCTTTTGGCGGATGTAAATTGGAACTGTAAATCATAAGAGAGGTGCTATGCTGCTCCTGGTGACGTCACTGGTGAGCGGTGCTCTGAACATTAACAACAGTCTGACTCCGCCCACTTAGACGTCACATTGGAAGGCCAGTATATTTACTGTTCCAACTCAGTTCCGCTCAGAAATTTCTTCTATGATTTTTTGTCTAGCCTTTCATTTTCAGGTCTCTTTCATATCCAGACAATCTTTTAAAAACACGAACTCTACCCATAAGTTGAATGTATTTTGATATGATATATTGAATGTTTTTTTTACTATCAAAGGCCACTCTTGTCTGTTCGCAGGAAACGCTGAATGGTGAGCTTTTCCTTATCATATGTTACGTCTAACAAAGAAGACGTATTCATCATCCTGTATCCAACATGGAGCGCCTTACATAAGAAAGTGGAGTATATATCAATTATTTTTATTTAATGTGCAATAATAGATTCTCTACGCCTAAGTATATTGTGTTATATTCTACACAAACAGACGACACATAAGCTAAATTTCCTGGGAGGTTGGACTATATATCTATGGTTTGATTGAGCGAGCGCTTTGGCGGATTTGAATTGGAACAGTGAATCACAAGGGAGAGATGCTACGCTTCTCCTGGGTGACGTCACTGGTGGGCGGTGCTCTGAAACATTAACAGCCTGACTCCGCTCACTCATGAAGTCATTTTGGAAGGACAGCGCATCAACCTTCTCTTATGATTTAATGTTCCAACCCAGAGCCGCCCAGGAATTCAATTTATGATTTTGTATAGCTTTTCAATTTCGGTTCTCTTTCGTATCTTATATATTTATTTATTCATTTTGCTTTGTCGCTGTCTCCCGCGTTAGCGAGGTAGCGCACGGAAACAGACTAAAGAATGGCCCAACCCACCCACATACATATGTATATACATACACGTCCACACACGCAAATATACATACCTATACATCCCAACGTATACATATATATACACACAGATTTTTTTTTTTTTTTTGCTTTGTCGCTGTCTCCCGCGTTTGCGAGGTAGCGCAAGGAAACAGACGAAAGAAATGGCCCAACCCACCCCCAGACAATACTTTTAAAACGTAATCTATCAATTGGGGATGAGAGAGCTTGGGAAGTGAGTCAGTTGTTGTTCGCTGATGATACAGCGCTGGTGGCTGATTCATGTGAGAAACTGCAGAAGCTGGTGACTGAGTTTGGAAAAGTGTGTGGAAGAAGAAAGTTAAGAGTAAATGTGAATAAGAGTAAGGTTATTAGGTACAGTAGGGTTGAGGGTCAAGTCAATTGGGAGGTGAGTTTGAGTGGAGAAAAACTGGAGGAAGTGAAGTGTTTTAGATATCTGGGAGTGGATCTGGCAGCGGATGGAACCATGGAAGCGGAAGTGGATCATAGGGTGGGGGAGGGGGCGAAAATCCTGGGGGCCTTGAAGAATGTGTGGAAGTCGAGAACATTATCTCGGAAAGCAAAAATGGGTATGTTTGAAGGAATAGTGGTTCCAACAATGTTGTATGGTTGCGAGGCGTGGGCTATGGATAGAGTTATGCGCAGGAGGATGGATGTGCTGGAAATGAGATGTTTGAGGACAATGTGTGGTGTGAGGTGGTTTGATCGAGTGAGTAATGTAAGGGTCAGAGAGATATGTGGAAATAAAAAGAGCGTGGTTGAGAGAGCAGAAGAGGGTGTTTTGAAGTGGTTTGGGCACATGGAGAGGATGAGTGAGGAAAGATTGACCAAGAGGATATATGTGTCGGAGGTGGAGGGAACAAGGAGAAGAGGGAGACCAAATTGGAGGTGGAAAGATGGAGTGAAAAAGATTTTGTGTGATCGGGGCCTGAACATGCAGGAGGGTGAAAGGAGGGCAAGGAATAGAGTGAATTGGAGCGATGTGGTATACCGGGGTTGACGTGCTGTCAGTGGATTGAAGCAGGGCATGTGAAGCGTCTGGGGTAAACCATGGAAAGCTGTGTAGGTATGTATATTTGCGTGTGTGGACGTATGTATATACATGTGTATGGGGGGGGGGGTTGGGCCATTTCTTTCGTCTGTTTCCTTGCGCTACCTCGAAAACGCGGGAGACAGCAACAAAGTATAATAAAAAAAAAAAAAAAAATCAATTAAATTCATTTTGTTATAAGATATACTAAAGGTTTGCTACTAAAGGCCACTTTTTTTTTCGTGAGCTATATCACATCTAACATAGAAGACGTACTCTTCATCCTATAAGAATGATGAATATCATAAGCCAAAAATAAATATCTAACATCAACATGGAGCGCCTTTCGTAAGAAAGTGACATTTTTCTATCATAAATGCGCAATAGATTCTCTATGTCATAGTATCTTATTCTATTCTAGACAAACAGACAACATACACTAAATTTCCTGGGCGGTTGGACTACCTAAGGTGAGAGCGCTTTTGGCAGATCTGAGTTATTAGAACAGTAAATCATCATAAGAGAGGTTGCTAACACTGTCTCCTGGGTGACGTCACTGGTGGGCGGCGCTCTGAAACATTAACAACAGCCTGACTCTGCCCACTCATGACGTCACTTTGGAAGGCCAGCTAGCTACTCTCTTTTGATTTAATGTTCCAACCCAGGAATTCAGTTTATGTATAGCTTTTCAATTTCGTTTCTCTTTCACATCTAGACATCTAGACAATACTCTTAAAATACGAATTCTACTAACAAGTTATATTCATTTTGATGTTAGATATAATGAAGGTTTACTTACTACTACTAAAGGTCGCTCTTCTCATCTGTTCGCAGGAAACGGTGAATGGTGTGCCTTTCCTAAATCATATTACATCTAACACGTACTCATCAGACGTACAGACGTACTTCATCATCCCGCGAATATCGTAATCAGAGAAAAGCATATATTTAATTAACATCGACACTGAGCGCCTTACATACGAAAGTGGAGAGTATGAGTTTTTCTTATCATCTTTAATGCGCAATAGATTCTTTACATCATTATCATATTGTATTTACCTCACACAAACCGATGGGGTGGGCGGTTGGGCTTTTGGCGGATTTGAGTTGGAACAGTAAATCATAAGAGAGGGTTGCTACGCGGTCTCCTGGGTGACGTCACTAGTGGGCGGCGCTCTGAAACTAACAACAGCCTGACTCCGCCCACTCATGACGTCACTTTGGAAGGCCAGCGTAGCTATCATTAGTTCCAACCAATATTCGGCCAGGAATTTAGTTTATCATTTTGAATAGCCTTTCATTTTCGTTTCTTTTTCATATCCAGACAATGTGTTAGAAACACTACCAATAAGTAAAATTTTTTTTTTTTTTATACTTTGTCGCTGTCTCCCGCGTTTGCGAGGTAGCGCAAGGAAACAGACGAAAGAAATGGCCCAACCCCCCCCCCCATACACATGTATATACATACGTCCACACACGCAAATATACATACCTACACAGCTTTCCATGGTTTACCCCAGACGCTTCACATGCCTTGATTCAATCCACTGACAGCACGTCAGCCCCGGTATACCACACCGCTCCAATTCACTCTGTTCCTTGCCCTCCTTTCACCCTCCTGCATGTTCAGGCCCCGATCACACAAAATCTTTTTCACTCCATCTTTCCACCTCCAATTTGGTCTCCCTCTTCTCCTTGTTCCCTCCACCTCCGACACATATATCCTCTTGGTCAATCTTTCCTCACTCATTCTCTCCATGTGCCCAAACCACTTCAAAACACCCTCTTCTGCTCTCTCAACCACGCTCTTTTTATTTCCACACATCTCTCTTACCCTTACGTTACTCACTCGATCAAACCACCTCACACCACACATTGTCCTCAAACATCTCATTTCCAGCACATCCATCCTCCTGCGCACAACTCTATCCATAGCCCACGCCTCGCAACCATACAACATTGTTGGAACCACTATTCCTTCAAACATACCCATTTTTGCTTTCCGAGATAATGTTCTCGACTTCCACACATTCTTCAAGGCCCCCAGAATTTTCGCCCCCTCCAGCACCCTATGATCCACTTCCGCTTCCATGGTTCCATCCGCTGCCAGATCCACTCCCAGATGTATTTTGATATATATTGAAAGTTACTACTAATGGCCGCTTTTCTCGTCTGTTCGTAGGAAACGGCAAACGGTGAGCTTTTCCTTTTTCCATAATGCATTTATTGTGTAAAGACGTAACTCATTATCCTATATAAACGATGAACATCACAAGCGGAAAGAAAATAACTAATATCAACATGGAGAGCATTACATTGGAAATTGGAAAACATCGTCTTTTCATTTTCTTTCATGCAAAATAATTTTTTTATGTCACTACATAAGACAAAGCGATTCTGTTGTACGCATACAAACAGACGCCAATGAATAAGAATTGTTACTGTGTCGTCTCATTGGTGACGTCATCGGTAGGCGGTGCTCTGAAACAACACTAAGGACCATCAACGGCCTGACTCCGCCCACTCGTGAAGTCACCTTAGATGGCCAGAACAGCAACCCTCTCTTATAGATTACTATTTCAACACATATCTGCAAAACTTGCTTCCCCATAGCCCGCCGCTCAGTGAGTTAACGGTCCGACAACTGGCATCATCCAGACTCCGCCCACTCGTGACGTCACCTTGGGTACCAAGGCCAGCACAGCAACCGTATCTTATGAATTTTTGAAACCAGATCTGCGAAAATGCTCCCTGCGTCACATTGGAAGGCCAACTCAAGCAACCCTTTCTTATGAATTAGTTTCAACCTAGATCTGCCAAATTGCTGATCCACGGCTCGCCGTAGATGTTGATTTTTTACTCACGATGCAACCACCTGAGGGTGGAGTCCGAAGATGCACACACAAGATTAGTGGCATGTTCCGGAACTGACCTGCTAATTACTACTCAGGTCTTATGGTCAAGTGACCCGGGGTCAGCCGTGAGATCATGCTTGGGAAAGTTTGCCCACCCATCCTGGTTGTGTCATCAGAGATGCAGGGCTGGGCCATCAGACAGTATGAGGGCCGGACTCTAGGCCTCCTCCATCCAATCACGTCGGGATGAGGGCGTGGCAATTAGTCTTTTGATAAATCAAGGGCATTTGTGGTCATTCCTACCTATCATAGCCATAGGTGACGGGTCAAGGTGTGGCTAGCTGTTCCTGCCTTGCTGCTCCTCCAGATGAAAGGCTCAGGCGATCGTCTGGGAGCCGATTCCTTCAGCAGTCTCGTACCCAGCAAGGTAATGTATGCTTTCCCTGTCTCGAACCCCGTAGCCATCGCTGCCCTAAATTGTAAGATGCTATACTGTCAAGTCAGGTCTAAGTGTAACGATGTATCAAAACTTGCCATAGAATTGCCCAACAAATAAGTGGCATGTGTCATGCTTTAATAGTCAACTTGTCATAAAGGAAGGAGATCTGGTCTGAAATCTTACCTGGAATGTAGAATGTGGAATATTGAATGTTAAGTGTTAACGAAAGTGTTTGTACCCGATTAATGTGTATGTCATCTTGTATTCTTATTTTTTGTATTATATGCAGCTTTAAATCTGGTGTTTGCTTTAATCCAACAGCGTTAATATAGTGTTATCCAGTGCGCATAGTAAATATAATTGATGGACCTTCCAGAAAGATTCTTGTGACAGAAGAATTGGCGACTGCCAGGATACGAATTGTAACGTAACAACTGGCGACTTTGCCAAGATAGAAACGGCAATGTCAATATATATATATATATATATATATATATATATATATATATATATATATATATATATATATATATATATTCTTTTTTTTTCACACTATTCGCCATTTCCCGCAATAGCGAGGTAGCGTTAAGAACAGAGTACTGAGCCTTTGAGGGAATATCCTCACCTGGCCCTCTTCTCTGTTCCTTCTTTTGGAAAAAAAAAAAAAAAACGAGAGGGGAGGATTTCCAGCCCCCCGCTCCCTTCCCTTTTAGTCGCCTTCTACGACACGCAGGGAATACGTGGGAAGTATTCTTTCTCCCCTATCCCCAGGGAATATATATATATATATATATATATATATATATATATATATATATATATATATATATATATATATATATATTCTATTTATTTATTTAGTATTATTTTGCTTTGTCGCTGTCTCCCGCGTTTGCGAGGTAGCGCAAGGAAACAGACGAAAGAAATGGCCCAACCCACCCCCATACACATGTATCTACACACACGTCCACACACGCAAATATACATACCTATACATCTCAATGTATAGGTATTCCTTGCCCTCCTTTCACCCTCCTGCATGTTCAGGCCCCGATCACACAAAATCTTTTTCACTCCATCTTTCCACCTCCAATTTGGTCTCCCACTTCTCGTTCCTCCACCTCCGACACATATATCCTCTTGGTCAATCTTTCCTCACTCATTCTCTCCATGTGCCCAAACCATTTCAAAACACCCTCTTCTGCTCTCTCAACCACGCTCTTTTTATTTCCACACATCTCTCTTACCCTTACGTTACTTACTCGATCAAACCACCTCACACCACACATTGTCCTCAAACATCTCATTTCCAGCACATCCATCCTCCTGCGCACAATTCTATCCATAGCCCACGCCTCGCAACCATACAAAATTGTTGGAACCACTATTCCTTTAAACATACCCATTTTTGCTTTCCGAGATAATGTTGACTTCCACACATTCTTCAAGGATCCCAGGATTTTCGCCCCCTCCCCCACCCTATGATCCACTTCCGCTTCCATGGTTCCATCCGCTGCCAGATCCACTCCCAGATACCTAAAACACTTTACTTCCTCCAGTTTTTCTCCATTCAAACTTACCTCCCAATTGACTTGACCCTCAACCCTACTGTACCTAATAACCTTGCTCTTATTCACATTTACTCTTAACTTTCTTCTTTCACACACTTTACCAAACTCAGTCACCAGCTTCTGCAGTTTCTCACATGAATCAGCCACCAGCACTGTATCATCAGCGAACAACAACTGACTCACTTCCCAAGCTCTCTCATCCACAACAGACTTCATACTTGCCCCTCTTTCCAAAACTCTTGCATTCACCTCCCTAACAACCCCATCCATAAACAAATTAAACAACCATGGAGACATCACACACCCCTGCCGCAAACCTACATTCACTGAGAACCAATCACTTTCCTCTCTTCCTACACGTACACATGCCTTACAACCTCGATAAAAACTTTTCACTGCTTCTAACAACTTGCCTCCCACACCGTATATTCTTAATACATTCCACAGAGCATCTCTATCAACTCTATCATATGCCTTCTCCAGATCCATAAATGCTACATACAAATCCATTTGCTTTTCTAAGTATTTCTCACATACATTCTTCAAAGCAAACACCTGATCCACACATCCTCTACCACTTCTGAAACCACACTGCTCTTCCCCAATGTGATGCTCTGTACATGCCTTCACCCTCTCAATCAATACCCTCCCATATAATTTACCAGGAATACTCAGCAAACTTATACCTCTTAAATTTGAGCACTCAATCTTATCCCCTTTGCCTTTGTACAATGGCACTATGCACGCATTCCGCCAATCCTCAGGCACCTCACCATGAGTCATACATACATTAAATAACCTTACCAACCAGTCAATAATACAGTCACCCCCTTTTTTAATAAATTCCACTGCAATACCATCCAAACCTGCTGCCTTGCCGGCTTTCATCTTCCGCAAAGCTTTTACTACCTCTTCTCTGTTTACCAAATAATTTTTCCTAACCCTCCCACTTTGCACACCACCTCGACCAAAACACCCTATATCTGCCACTCTATCATATATATATATATATATATATATATATATATATATATATATATATATATATATATATGTCCTACCAAACACCATGACGACACTGCTGAAAAGGACCCAAACAACAGGCAACGGTCGTAACGATTGTTAACGATCAGCCTCTTCCTGTAAATGGCCGACGACGTAATTGACAAACTAATTAAGCTAGAAGTAATGATAGACAAGAAATGGACGAAAAAAACCCTCCCCGCCTCAAAAACATACCTTCATTGTGGTGGAGGTCCCAGGCAGCCCGCACCCTGGAGACTTGGGCACACGCGACCAACCACAAACCAATATGGCTTCTTTCTTCTCTTCTGGCCTTCCCCGGCGTCGTAAGTCCACCATCTTACGAATTTAAAGTAATTCACACATTTGTGATGTTTTCTGAGCGTTGAAATGTCCAGGAATTTACGATACTGATGGTCAGAGCAGCGAGGGCTTGGTGGTAGAGAGAGGGAGGGTCTCCCACCCTCGCTCGCTCACTACCTCTGGTCGACTGGTTAAGCCTGGATCCTGGAGTAGCCCAGACTCACGTACTACAACCTGAACGAATTGACAACCAATCACAATCCCCCAACTGGCAGATCCTCGCTGGTACTGGATAGGTTAGGTTAGGTTAAGTTAGGTTGGGTTGGGTTAGGCTAGGTTCGGTTAGGTTAGGTTAGGTTTGGTTAGGTTAGGTTACACCCACATCAGTTCCCTTCAATACAATCGTCAATGCTCAAAATCTTTAGAACTTCGTCCACAATTTCCTTTACCCTCATCCTCCCTGGTAATTATCCAAGAGATATTTCACTTTCCACGGAGCAATTTTCACATTATTAATATCATTCACGCCCATATATTTTGATAACCAAAGCCTCAAAACAGACTAAACCAATCAGAGTTATCTTTCTCCTTAGAGTAGGGTATACCAATCACACCCAGCTGGGTATGGCTGGTCCCTGAGCTGTCGCTCTCGCGAGACCAAATAGTTAAATTCCCAGCACGAAAGATGTTCATTGGTACTTACCTTATCCTTAAATCCTTATACACAAGTAGGTAAGCCTCTCAGACTTCCGATGGGCCTGAAAACAGAATTTGGAAGCTGACACAAGAGTGTTTATCAAGCCACTCGGTCCATCACACACACTCACTGTTTATAAATAAGATTAAGGCTGAGAAAGAAGCGTAACTCATCTAACTCTTCGCGTGACGACAATGGCGACATATAGCAGCAATAGGAGAATAGTCATTGCAACCACTTTAGTTAAGTAGTATACTCATAGATGGCAGGACTAGCAAAGGTATTGCTTTAGGCGTCGTCTACACCTTTTAACAAAACGAGCGACGTTCAAATCATGGCTCATAGCGGAACTCGTAGGTTTGACTCATCTTTTTCTATAGACAAGAGAGATCGCTTAGATACTCACTTATAATTTGCAAAATTCCATAGATGAGTAGGCTATGAGAATTCATTTGATTTCCAGCGCAAGTATCATATGGCGCATTGTATCATCTCATGTGCATGTGTCCTTCATTTGGCAGTGGGAAAATATCATTTTTAGATTTGCAGTCATATATCTGGGCTAATCATTGTATTCAATAAAAGTGAATGCAAATGTCAAAGGCATTACTGGTGTTAGCATTTCTTTTGTTTAGCTCTACAATTACAAAGCTAATCTTTAGACATACATACGGCTATATATTTATGTCCTATATTCAGTAAAATATACGTGAATCTACAGTGTACATGGATCTTGCCAATATAAGCTTAAACTCACGTATATAGAAAATACAACAAAGATCCACTATGGACGTTTGGCTTGAAATGATAATAATAGAAAATGGTAAAGATTAGTCATTGTAGAAAATGGTAAACTTTTTTTAGGAATAACAAACAGGTTATGTATTTTTGAGGGTTTAAGAAGTTGGGATACGTTATTCTGTATATATCGACTTGTACATTTACTTACGTTTTATTTACATGCCATCAACATGCTTATAGTTAATTACTATGATTAAAAAGGGTTAGGTTAGGTTAGGTTAGGTTATGTTAGGTTAGGTATGGTGCACTGTATCATCTCATGTGCATGTGTCCTTCATTTGGTAGTGGGAAAATATCATCTTTAGATTTGCAGTCATATATCTGGGCTAATCATTATACTCAATAACAGTGAATGCAAATATCAAAGGCATTACTGGTGTTAGAATTTCTTTTCTTTAGCTCTACAGTTACAAAGCTAATCTTTACACATACACACGGCTATATATTTATGTCCTATTTCCAGTAAAATATATGTAAATAAATCTAAAGTGTACATGGATCTTGTCAAAATGTGCTTAAACTCACGTATATACAAAATACAACAAAGATCGACTGTGGACGTCTGCCTTGAAATGATAAACATAGAAAATGGTAAAGAATTAGTCATTGTAGAAAATGGTAAACTTTTTAGGGGTAACAAAGACATGTTATGTACTTCATAGGGTTTAAGAAGTTGGGATACGTTACTCTATATATATCGACTTGTACATTTACTTACGTTTTATTTATATGCCATCGACATATACATGAGGTTAGGTTAGGTTACGTTAGGTTAGGCATGAAAACCATGAGTCTTGTCATACTTGTACGAATGCCTTTGTTCTCCTTTTTTCTAGTTGGTTTGTTAGACGACGGTACGGGGAGACCTAAGTTTCTACCTCGGCGCCTCGGCAAGTACATGCATCATGTCGCTTGGCCGTGCGCGTGCGAATCGTAGTATTAGTGTTCGACCCCAATGCCGCCGCCGCAACAACAACACCAGCAGCAGCAGCATCAGCAGTATCCTTCTTCAATGCCATTAGACCCAGTCTAATAGATATCCTTGGTCTGTCTTTTCGGAGACATTCTTCTCCATATGGAACCATCATGGCACCCGCTGCGGCACGGGGGAGACAACGCCTCACCCTTTATGGCTTTTTCCTATTGTGAGTGTTGCCTGCCTTCCCCCGACGCTTCAATGCAGCACATTTCCTGAGAATTCCACAAGATGGGTTTTTCTCCTTGCTTTACAAAGGGGCGGGATATTGTGGTGGCACCCGCCCCAGCCAATTGTTATGATGATGATGATGAGACGGTAAGGGGGGACCTAAGCTTCTGCCTCGGCAAGTACATGCATCATGTTGCTTGACATTGCGCGTGCGATTCGTAGGTCATAGTGTTCTACCCCAATGCCGCAGCAGCAGCAAAGAGGGGAAATTGGGTAGATTTGAGAGCTACAGTTGCTGCTCTAACCCATCCCAAATACGGATCAACCAAACCCTGATGTGCTGTATCGAGCCGTTTGCATACAACTTACGTACCAGCCTGGGTGCCGTGAGTAGCAGAGCAGATTCCTCACTGCGATCCACTAAGGTTTAACCCGGAAAAAGATTAGGGGATTTGTCACGCCAATCGATGGCAAAAGCCCCTACATAGTAGACATAGAGATTAAGAGTTGTGTATTTCGCCACCTTAACTGGACCTCCTACGCCAGCATCGAAAGTGAGAGTGAGGAGGAGGAGGAGGAGGCGGCTGGCTGGGTGTGTTTGTGTGTGGTATGGAATGCGAGAGCGCGCGGGAGGTAGATTAAGAGTTGTGTATTTCTTCACCGTAACTGGACCTCCTACGCCGGCATCGAAAGTGAGAGTGAGGAGGAGGAGGCTGGCTGGGAGTGTGTGTTTGTGTGTGGTATGGAATGCGAGAGCGCGCGGGAGGTAGGGGGGTCAGCCTTCCTCCTCCTCCTCCGCCGTCACCCTCCCGCTCCCTCGCTCGCGTACGACGTTACTAAAACAACCGACAATCTTGTGAGTAATGTCAAACTCCGCGAACGCAATGTGGGTCGATCGATAATGGTCCACTGATGTTCACCATCACCACCGTGTGTGAGGAAGGGAGGGAGGTGGGTCGGCCGCGCGTCATCGAAAGCGAGAGTGAGGAGGAGGTTGCTGGCTGGCTGGCTCGGTGTGTGTGGTATGCGCTCGGGGAGGGAAGAGGATCGGCCGCCGCCGCCGCCGCTCTCTCGCTTAGGTTAGGTTTAACTCGGAGAAAGGTTAGGGGATTTGTCACGCCTATTGATGGCAAAAGCCCCAACATAGTCGACATATAGATTAAGAGTTGTGGATTTCGCCACTGTAACTGGACCTCCTACGTGGCATCGAAAGTGAGTGAGGAGGAGGAGCAGGAGGAGGCTGGCTGGGTGTGTGTTTGTGTGTAGTATGGAATGCGAGAGCGCGCGGGAGTGGGGGGGGGGGGGTTGTCCGGCCTTTTCCCCCTCCGCCGCCACCCGCCCGTTCCCTCGCTCGCGCCCTACTTACTAAAACAACAACCGGCAATCTAGTGAGTGATGTCAAACTCCGCGGACGCAATGTGAGTCGATCGATAATAGTCCACTGATGTTCACCATCACCACCGTGTGTGAGGAAGGGAGGGAGGTGGGTCGGCCGCGCGTCATCGAAAGCGAGAGTGAGGAGGAGGTTGCTGGCTGGCTGGCTCGGTGTGTGTGGTATGCGCTCGGGGAGGGAGGAGGGTCGGCCGCCGCCGCCGCCGCTCTCTCGCTTAGGTTAGGTTTAACTCGGAGAAAGGTTAGGGGATTTGTCACGCCTATTGATGGCAAAAGCCCCAACATAGTCGACATATAGATTAAGAGTTGTGGATTTCGCCGCTGTAACTGGACCTCCTACGTGGCATCGAAAGTGAGTGAGGAGGAGGAGCAGGAGGAGGCTGGCTGGGTGTGTGTTTGTGTGTAGTACGGAATGCGAGAGCGCGCGGGAGGGGGGGGGGGGGTTGTCCGGCCTTTTCCCCCTCCGCCGCCACCCGCCCGTTCCCTCGCTCGCGCCCTACTTACTAAAACAACAACCGGCAATCTAGTGAGTGATGTCAAACTCCGCGGACGCAATGTGAGTCGATCGATGATAGTCCACTGATGTTCACCACCACCACTGTGTGTGAGGAAGGGAGGGAGGTGGGTCGGCCGCACGTCATCGAAAGTGAGAGTGAGAAGGTGAATGTCTGGCTGGCTCGGTGTGTGTGGTATGCGCGCGGTGAGGGAGGAGAGTTGGCCGCCGCCGTTGCCGCAGCTGTCGCTTGTTGTTAGGTTAGGTTAGGTTAGGTTAGGCTAGGCTAGGTTAGGTTAGGTTAGGTCGAGGTGGTGTGCCAAGTGAGAGGGTTAGGGAGAATGATTTGGTAAACATAGAAGAGGTGGTAAAAGCTTTGCGGAAGATGAAAGCCGACAAGGCAGCAGGTTTGGATGGTATTGCAGTGGAATTTATTAAAAAAGGGGGTGACTGTATTGTTGACTGGTTGGTAAGGCTATTTAATGTATGTATGATTCATGGTGAGGTGCCTGAGGATTGGCGGAATGCTTGCACAGTGCCTTTGTACAAAGGCAAAGGTAATAAAAGTGAGTGCTCAAATTACAGAGGTATAAGTTTGCTGAATATTCCTGGGAAATTATATGGGAGGGTATTAATTGAGAGGGCGAAGGCATGTACAGAGCATCAGATTGGGGAAGAGCTGTGTGGTTTCAGAAGTGGTAGAGGATGTGTGGATCAGGTGTTTGCTTTGAAGAATGTATGTGAGAAATACTTGGAAAAGCAAATGGATTTTTATGTAGCATTTATGGATCTGGAGAAGGTAAATGACAGAGTTGATAGAGATGTTCTGTGGAAGGTATTAAGAATATATGGTGTGGGAGGCAAGTTGTTAGAAGCAGTGAAAAGTTTTTATCGAGGATGTAAGGCATGTGTACGTGTAGGAAGAGAGGAGAGTGATTGGTTCTCAGTGAATGTAGGTTTGCGGCAGGGGTGTGTGATGTCTCCATGGTTGTTTAATTTGTTTATGGATTGGGTTTTTAGGGAGGTGAATGCAAGAGTTTTGGAAAGAGGGGCAAGTATGCAGTCTGTTGTGGCTGAGGGAGCTTGGGAAGTGAGTCATTTGTTGTTCGCTGATGATACAGCGCTGGTGGCTGATTCATGTGAGAAACTGCAGAAGCTGGTGACTGAGTTTGGTAAAGTGTGTGAAAGAAGAAAGCTGAGAGTAAATATGAATAAGAGCAAGGTTATTAGGTACAGTAGGGTTGAGGGACTAGTGAACTGGGAGGTAAGTTTGAATGGGGAAAAACTGGAGGAAGTGAAGTGTTTTAGATATCTGGGAGTGGATTTGGCAGCGGATGGAACCATAAAAGCGGACATGAATCATAGGGTGCGGGAGGGGGCGAAAGTTCTGGGAGCGTTGAAGAATGTGTGGAAGGCAAGAACATTATCTTGGAAAGCAAAAAATGGGTATGTTTGAAGGAATAGTGGCTCCAACAATGTTATATGGTTGTGAGGCGTGGGCTGTAGATAGAGTTGTGCGGAGGAGGTTGGATGTGCTAGAAATGAGTTGTGTGAGGACAATATGTGGTGTGAGGTGGTTTAATCGAGTAAGTAATAATAGGGCAAGAGAGATGTATGGTAATAAAAAGAGTGTGGTTAAGAGAGCAGAAGAGTGTGTTTTGAAATGGTTTGGTCACATGGAGAGAATGAGTAAGGAAAGATTGACCAAGAGGATATATGTGTCAGAGGTGGAGGGAATGAGAAGTGGGAGACCAAATTGGAGGTGGAAAGATGGAGTGAAAAAGATTTTGAGCGATCGGGGCCTGAACATGCAGGAGGGTGAAGGGCGTGCAAGGAATAGAGTGAATTGGAACGATGTGGCATACCGGGGTCGACGTGCTGTCAATGGATTGAACCAGGGCATGTGAAGCGTCTCGGTAAATCATGGAAAGTTCTGTGGGGCCTGGATGTGGAAAGGGAGCTGTGGTGTCAGTGCATTATTACATGACGAATGTGGCCTTTGTTATCTTTTCCTTGCGCTACCTCGCGCATATAAGGGGGGAGGGGGTTGTTATTTCATGTGTGGCGGGGTGGGGATGGGAATGAATAAATGCAGACATTATGAATTATGTACATGTGTATATATGTATATGTCTGTGTGTGTATATATATGTATACGTTGAGATGTGTAGTATGTATATTTGCTTGGGTGGACGTGTATGTGGGTGGGTTGGGCCATTTTTTCTTCTGTTTCCTTGCGCTACCTCGCAAACGCGGGAGACAGCGACAAAGCAAAA